>NC_048567.1:62966683-63119183 GCF_013265735.2 Oncorhynchus mykiss | reverse complement strand
ATGTAACACAGTCCAAGATAATCACATTTTTAATTGTTCCTGCTGTTTTAGCTATCATACTGATATCATACTGCCACGCAGGACCGGAATGTCAATGGGACTTTTAATTGGATTCCACAAAGGGAATCCCGCACGTGTGCGTGTCCTCCTCCGCGATGGCAGTCCAGGGCCATACGTGTCAGGAGTGTGTTAATGAAGTGACCAGTGGAGGACTCAGATCTCTCTGGGCTGACAGATCAGGCCTTTATAACCAGATAATTACAATATTAATATAATAACATGCTCTATTAAAAATCACCAGTTTTCATATGAGATGATAACAGAGACAGGAGTGAATACTGAGAATTATTTAATGAGGTGTTGTAGACTCAACGACTGTCTGGATTGATGGAGGAGCCTCCTTGAATGGTCTGATAGGAAGACAAAGAGGTAATTGGAAATGGTCAGGTGAGGGAGAGAAAAGAGAAGTCATTTCACAGTATAATGCATTTAGTATGTGTTACAATTCACTTCCATCTTGGTCTACATACTAATTGTTTCTCTCTGTATGTGCTGTTGTTATTCCCAACATAGCAGATCAGCAGATTATCTCCTAATTAAACCACATCATGTAATCACTGTCTGCTTTCTCTCTCCTCCTGTTTAGATAGTATGCCTCCATCAAACCATAGAAAGACTGGATAGAATGTCGATTAGATGTACATTTTCTTGAAGGACTAAAACAATGGGGGAGAGTGAAAGGAGCCTGAGTCGTTTTATAAAGCACAGGAATTAAAGGCATCAACGAGAGTACTTACAGACAGATAAATTGTTTCTGCCTTGCTAGCACCTTGAGGAATTAAAGAAGGTCTTTAACACACATTTCTGACTGTCTGAATATAATTGCCTACATTAATGCACTGGGCATCCTGGACGTATGTGTGCATGTGTGTGCATGTCTTGTGTGCGACTGTATGGAGTGTCTGGCTGTCCCCTCTCGTCACTGACTGCAGGACTCGTCCTCTCTGCCCTTCCCTCCTTAATGAATCTAATTCCCTATGCTAATAATATTCACCAGCCTCCCTCCCTCCCCTGACTAATACTGGCTCTGTCCTGCCCCAGGGCAGTGGTGGTGGGGTGGTAGAAGGGACGGGAGACTGAGGAAGCGAGGAGAATGGAGGCAGAAGGATCTGTCGTTTGACCCTCAGAGCTTGTGTTTCAGGAGATCACGATAGAGCAGAGACAGAAAGACCTGATTCTGCGCGCGGGATGTATCTGGTAATGGAGATAAAGACGAGGAGGGAACAGGAGAAGGGCATGTCATGCAGGGCTCAGAGAGGTGGATGGTGTGGAGAGAGAGGACTGACGGGAGAGACTGAGGTAGAGGAGAGGGACTTGATGTTCCATACCTGTTTCAGATTGTTGTCCTCGGGCTAGAGGTTCCTGAGGATAACAGCTTGTCATTGGCTGGAATAATGAGTGTCTCCATTAGTAGCCTGACTCCCCAGTGAGATGTCAGCAGAGAAAAGGTTTAAACAATAGTAGAACATCCCAATTTGACCTACTTTACATTATCAGTGGAGTAAGTGACTGAATGAATGGATTATTACTCATATTCACAGACAATGTCAATTACCTTCATTTTCTGTTTGAAAGTTGTGGGTACAGTGTGTGTGTGCATATGTGTGTGTGCGTGCATGCTCTGCTCCAGGCTGTTAGTGATGAGCTAACCCACCAGGGAAGATCATCTCATATTAAACACATTCCCCTGCTGCCCTGTGCCTGAGAGAAACACACCTCTCTCTCATTCTTCACATGGGCTAAGGTAGGAGAGTCACTCACTGACTCACTGACCCTCTCCTCCTTTCCTCTTTCCCTGTCACCCCCCTCCATCCTCCCCTCTATCTGTCCCGGTGTAGTCGACAGAATCCATCCATCAACTAGAGTGTCTTGCTGTTTAAATCCCCTGCTACCACTCTGAGTCCTGGGCCTGTCTCTGCCTGTGTCTGAATGTGTTAGCAAAGCACCATAACACCATAACTTGTAACGTGTCACATATCATACATATTATACCAGCCAGGCATGAACTCAGAACTGGTGGATGGTCATGTCAATTAAATCAGAATTTACTCCTGCTTGAATACATGCTGAATATGAACAATGCTAGAGTAATGTCGATCACATGCATCAGATCGTAAATGAAATGGAACCAGTTGACATATATAGGTATAATAATTGAGAAGAAAAAAAGATAAAAGCCCATGTTCCTGTACTGAGTCATCATTCAACCCTTCAGCATTCCTGAAGGGAAAACATATTTCATTATGCGTTGCATTTGGATTGCACTACAGTGAGTCTACATGGATTTTATTAGAGGTGATTCTCAGAGATTCCCAGTGATTGTACTGGGATCTAATTTCACACATGACATCTCTGCTGTCTGTCTGTCTGTGTCGTTAGTTAGCAACACGTTAACATTAAACGTCTGTTCGCCTCAGGCAAAACCACCAACAGAGAGAGAGCGAGAGAAAGAGAGGGAGAGAAAGAGAGGGAGAGCGATACAACAGAGAGAGAGAGAGAGAGAGAGAGAGAGAGAGAGAGAGAGAGAGAGCAAGAGACAGAGAGAGAGAAAGAGCGATACAACAGAGAGATACATTTTAAAAAATGCCACAGAAGGAATTCTCATTTAATGGCCTCAACATGTCCCCCCTCCCTTCCCTCCAATATTAGATGTAAATATTTAATATAACTGAAGACTGCATTCACAGCAAATACAGCAGGCTGTTGTTTGTGCCATTACGAAGGGTGCTGTAGAGGGCCTGTGTGCTGGGGGCTGGCTGGATGGATCACCTCTGGGCCTGTGGTAGTGGTAGTGATGTTCCCTGTAGTCTACTACTGATTAGACCCAATATCTCCCTAATAACCTTAACTAGAACAACGCCCCAGGACGCTGCTCGCCCCCGCTGGGATGGAGAGGGGGGTGAGCTGAAGGCTACTAAACCACCTCTCATCTGTCTTCTCAAAGTCACCTCACTATCATCTGTTATCTTCTCCTCTCCTCCTGTACTTGTACCCCATCCTTTCATTTTGAGCCAGAACTCCCGTCTCTTCCTCTCCTATTTTCCTCTTCTCTACTCCCTTCTTTTCCATTGAACCAAATGGAGGGAACTCAGCATTGCCATGGGATTGAGTTGGTTATGGGTTCAAGTGATCAGACTGCAGAAGTTGCTGCATGAATATGAAGAGAAACCATCCTATGAATGTCCCTGACCTCAGTGGTAACATTATCCAGTGAGATGAGGATGAAAGGAGAACAAAATAATTGATGGTGGTTTAAAGCTGTAGGAAGTGTTTTTATGTCTAGCACTCCCTATGTGGTTGTTTTTATGTACATGGTACTTTACATTTTCATAGCTTCTTAACACACCCAGACACACACACATACACACACACACACATGAGCGCACACAGAGACACACACACAGACATAAGAATCCCTAGCGATTGCTATATTTCTATGTACATAGAAAAGACATGTACATAGAAAATGTACATATAAAAACATGTACATAGAAAGATATTTTCTAATAGGGGCATAATCCAATATGCAAAACTGAAAACCCAAATTCTAATGAATATGGCCTGCGCTCGACCTACACTTGCTTTCAAGTGACTAATCCTCTTTTTCTCCTCAGTCTCTGCAATTTCAGAGCAGAGTTGACCAAATCATCACTTATTACTTTTATGGCTTTTATCTACCACAGTTCTTACAGAATTCACTGTGCGGGTTGTAATGACTGGTAGAATGCGTCAGTTTTAAGTTGGAACAGTACCGCGCTCTACAGGAGACTCGAGGAACTGGACTTGGTGTCGTCAGAGAGTCGGGGCTGTCATGTGAGAAGCTGTGGAAGCACTTCGACCAGGAAATCTCAGATTGTTGATAGGGCGACAGTTTAGCTGGTGACCGTCGGGGAGCGGAGAAGTTGTTTTTAGTATTAAAAGGTTTTAGTTTTCATTTGTGCGCCATGGCATCTCTATTCAAGAAGAAGACAGTCGATGGTAAGTTTGTTTTACACTGATTGTAGACTTGTAACAAATGAACAAAGTTGTTTGATTTGGTGAGAGCCAGTCCGCCACTAACGAGCATAGGCTACTGAACAAGCCTGTTTTACCAGTTTAACTGATACCAGTTTGAAAAGTCACGATTCATGTTTATGTTACGAAATCAAAATCGGTCAACGTTGAATCCTCTAAAGTTAGATTGTGTGTTAATGAGGATTAGCTGAAATACCAAGGATATTTATAAACTGGCTGCCTGAAACTAGACATACAATTCCACTTGTCTGTGTATTAGTGAAGGTAGCTGGTAAAGTTGTTTAAAAAAAACACTGTTCTGTGTTGTCTGTCACAATTTATGACCATCGTGTAACTGGTGAACAGTTACAGTGTAGCTGCAGACATTGGTACATTGTTCAATTGATGTGATGACGCTGTCTACAGTATGTTCAAGTGTTACTTTGTAACTTACCTGCTGACTGCAACATATCCATTCCAAGGAACAGCATCTAGCAGTGTAACTCCTGTAAGAAAGCTTTGTTCAGATTTAGACAGAGCTAGTGAGAGAATCGTGTGATCCATAGATACTGGTGTTGAATGATTGCGTTACTTCATTCTGTTTATTAAAAGACAGATGGATATAGGTTATGTTGACAATAGTCTGCTCCAGTCCCTCTACTGCCCCAAACCCCCACAAAATGGCTCTTAAGTTAAGTGATGATGATGTCAATATTTTTATTAGGATATGTTTAGGACTGTAAAACACTTATTTCAGTGTTCCTGTCTCAGAGTTGTCAAATGTGATGCATGGGAAACAAATTCATCAGTCAATGCACAACTAACTAACTAACTAACTATGTCTGTCTGTCTGTCTCTGTCTCTCTGTCTCTCTCTCTTTGAAGATGTAGCAATATGTTGAACGGAGAACCCCAAAATATAGATTTTCAGGTCTCGTGAAAAAAATTATCTCAATGTGTCTTACCTCGATAACAAAGGTTAAGAAGAGGAAGAAATGTCTCCATCTTATATTGCCTTGAGCCATTGAAATACTGGGCCTAATGCCTATCAGTTAAAATGTCTTGCTTAATGGCCATCAACCTTACGAGGTCAAAATGCAATAACTCTTCAGGCTATTTAGAAAATATAATGCATCAATTATAGCTAAATCACTAATTACTTTATTAAAGTTTCCATCTAATTCAATTTCAAGTTTATCTCATTCAATGTGAAAAAGTCATTCCATGACCACAGTGTCATTGATAAAGAATATTCACTTACTGTCATTTTGCTGTACCTTTATTAAGGTCAGATAGCTGATAGGATATCTCCTCTTCTCTCTCTGGACGTGGCGTGCCAAGGTTGCCCGTTGTCGAGAAGCAGTGGTATCCCATAGTAGGGCGTGTAGTGGCGTGCGGGGGTGCGATGGCGGGTGGAGGTTAGCTGGTGGAGTTTTATAGATGATACCCCACCCTCTTTTAGACGTTGTCAATACGTCACCCTGTACGTAGATACTACGCTTCACTCTCACAAGTGGTCCAGCCTTCTCTCTCTCTCTCTCTCTCTCTCTGGAGTTTTGGGGAGATGAGGCTCTGGTACCTATAGCAAGGATTTTCACTATTTTAGTTAATTTTTTTGTCAACATTTTCTACTTTAGGGTAATTTTGTCAAATTTTGAGAGCCTATTAATCTGCAAAAACATTTATTTAACTTTTCTGCAGTGGGGATATATATATGAGAGAGAAATGTTATATATATATATATATATATATATATATATATAAGTTCTCTATCACTCTCGCCAGGCATTTTACTCTAAAAGATTGACATGCTTTATAACACAACATTCACTGCTGCCATGCTTCAGTTTGGACTTTCACTGAGGAAATGATATTTTCTAACACAAAAATATTGTTTTTAAATGTTTTATATATACTTCTCTTTAGTTTTGAGGAAAACCCTTTTAAGAAAAGTAATTTTCTTTGAATATGTAGCATTTTGATCCAGTAGTGAAAGAGAGGGTCAACAGATGCTGAATTTAGAGGCTGAATTTAGAGGCTGAATTTGAGTCTGGTGTTAGAGGCTGAATTTGAGTCTGGTGTTAGAGGCTGAATTTGAGTCTGGCGTTAGAGGCTGAATTTAGGGGCTGAATTTGAGTCTGGTGTTAGAGGCTGAATTTAGGGGCTGAATTTAGAGTATGGCGTTAGAGGCTCAATTTAGAGGCTGGTGTTAGAGCTACTGGTACCCACTCCACTGTAGGGAGAATCTCTGGCTAATAGCAGTGTAGGGGACCGTGTCCTCTACCCTAATACAGGAGCTGGGATGACCGGGACACATTCACAGCTGTGTGTGTGTGTGTGTGTGTGTGTGTGTGTGTGTGTGTGTGTGTGTGTGTCTGTCTTAGGGACTGCTCCTGTATGACTCTCTTCATGCATGCCCCCTCTTCTTCACTTCAATATGGTCCCCTTGATGCTACACTTCAAGGGTTATATCCTGTCTTAAAACATTGATTCTTATTTGTTGACACCACATAGCAGAGGTGGGACCAAATCATTGTTTTACAAGTCACAAGTAAGTCTCAAGTCTTAGCACTCAAGTCCCAAGTCAAGAAAGGCAAGTCCAAGTCAAGACCATCAAGTCTCAAGTCAAGACCGTCAAGTCCTAAACTTTGAGTTTCGAGTCCTAAACAAGTCGTAATGTACTCTTCACCAAATGTAATACCATTTCATATTTTTAACAAGAGTAATAGTTAGTATATTACATTTACACAAATCATGAATGCTTTTAAAAATATCTATCTATATTTATTTATTTCCAAATAAACGTTATATTTCCATGGAAATACATGGGTAGCCATGAGAAAGAACCCCCCCCCCCCACCCACCCAATAGTGATCGTCTATCGAGGATCGCTATGGGGTGCAATCGGGCGATGTAGGCTTGTACACAATCGCCCAACCTTAACACACACACACACTCTGTGTGGTTACAGTAGGCTAACGTATGTCAATGGTTTTAGGAACACCAGTAACATCAGTCAGGATTAAGGCTACCAACTGCCTAGCCAGTTGTAGCTCAGTCTTGGGTACAATGATCACGTTCCCGCACTGACTGACTGTGTGGAGGCTCATTGATTTAAAGTTACATTAGCCTACATGATACACTAGTAAAGTTATAAATGATATAGCTGTCGGCTATATTAGCCTACATGATACACTAGTAAAGTTATAAATGATATAGCTGTCGGCTATATTAGCCTACATGATACACTAGTAAAGTAATAAAATATATAGCTGTCGGCTATATTAGCCTACATGATACACTAGTAAAGTAATAAAATATATAGCTGTCGGCTATATTAGCCTACATGATACACTAGTAAAGTAATAAAATATATAGCTGTCGGCTATATTAGCCTACATGATACACTAGTAAAGAAATAACATATATAGCTGTCGGCTATATTAGCCTACATGATACACTAGTAAAGAAATAACATATATAGCTGTCGGCTATATTAGCCTACATGATACACTAGTAAAGAAATAACATATATAGCTGTCGGCTATATTAGCCTACATGATACACTAGTAAAGAAATAACATATATAGCTGTCGGCTATATTAGCCTACATGATACACTAGTAAAGAAATAACATATATAGCTGTCGGCTATATTAGCCTACATGATACACCAGTAAAGTTATAAATGATATAGCTGTCGGCTATATTAGCCTACATGATACACTAGTAAAGAAATAACATATATAGCTGTCGGCTATATTAGCCTACATGATACACTAGTAAAGAAATAACATATATAGCTGTCGGCTATATTAGCCTACATGATACACTAGTAAAGAAATAACATATATAGCTGTCGGCTATATTAGCCTACATGATACACTAGTAAAGAAATAACATATATAGCTGTCGGCTATATTAGCCTACATGATACACTAGTAAAGAAATAACATATATAGCTGTCGGCTATATTAGCCTACATGATACACTAGTAAAGAAATAACATATATAGCTGTCGGCTATATTAGCCTACATGATACACTAGTAAAGTTATAAATGATATAGCTGTCGGCTATATTAGCCTACATGATACACTAGTAAAGAAATAACATATATAGCTGTCGGCTATATTAGCCTACATGATACACTAGTAAAGTTATAAATGATATAGCTGTCGGCTATATTAGCCTACATGATACACTAGTAAAGTTATAAATTATATAGCTGTCGGCTATATTAGCCTACATGATACACTAGTAAAGTTATAAATGATATAGCTGTCGGCTATATTAGCCTACATGATACACTAGTAAAGTTATAAATGATATAGCTGTCGTCTATATTAGCCTACATGATACACTAGTAAAGTTATAAATGATATAGCTGTCGGCTATATTAGCCTACATGATACACTAGTAAAGTTATAAATGATATAGCTGTCGGCTATATTAGCCTACATGATACACTAGTAAAGTTATAAATGATATAGCTGTCGGCTATATTAGCCTACATGATACACCAGTAAAGTAATAAATGATATAGCTGTCGGCTATATTAGCCTACATGATACACTAGTAAAGTTATAAATGATGTAGCTGTCGGCTATATTAGCCTACATGATACACTAGTAAAGTTATAAATGATATAGCTGTCGGCTATATTAGCCTACATGATACACTAGTAAAGTTATAAATGATGTAGCTGTCGGCTATATTAGCCTACATGATACACTAGTAAAGTTATAAATGATATAGCTGTCTGCTATATTGGCCTACATGATACACTAGTAAAGTTATAAATGATATAGCTGTCGGCTATATTAGCCTACATGATACACTAGTAAAGTTATAAATGATATAGCTGTCGGCTATATTAGCCTACATGATACACTAGTAAAGTTATAAATGATGTAGCTGTCGGCTATATTAGCCTACATGATACACTAGTAAAGTAATAAAATATATAGCTGTCGGCTATATTAGCCTACATGATACACTAGTAAAGTTATAAATGATATAGCTGTCGGCTATATTAGCCTACATGATACACTAGTAAAGTTATAAATGATGTAGCTGTCGGCTATATTAGCCTACATGATACACTAGTAAAGTAATAAAATATATAGCTGTCGGCTATATTAGCCTACATGATACACTAGTAAAGTTATAAATGATATAGCTGTCGGCTATATTGGCCTACATGATACACTAGTAAAGTAATAAAATATATAGCTGTCGGCTATATTAGCCTACATGATACACTAGTAAAGTTATAAATGATATAGCTGTCGGCTATATTAGCCTACATGCTACACTAGTAAAGTTATAAATGATATAGCTGTCGGCTATATTAGCCTCGACTTACCGTTCTTTGTGCAGCTTCAAATGTCGAACAAAGTTGGAAATTGTTGCGCCTCCGTCTGTCATTTTCTTCCCACATGGTTTACAAGTTGCAGTCCGTTTTTTGTTGATACAGGTCATCTTTATATCCGAAAATAATAATTTGGGTTATCATCTTTCCAAGAGCTCCATCTGAATTCACCCGCAGACATTCCTCTGCATAGCCACACGCAACTTTTTCTCAGCTGGTACAATTTAATTGGCTGTTGTCTGATTCAAACTTTAATCCGTTAAATGAAGAGTTGATGCGCTGTACACTTTTTTTAATAGCATAATTTTATATATTTGGGCTTGGGGAGGGTATCAAGTCAGGTCGAGTCATAAGGCTCAAGTCTAAGTCAAGTCACAAGTCATTGGTGTTAAAGTCAAAGTTGAGTTGCAAATCATCATATTTGTGACTCGAGTCCACACTTCTGCCACACAGTTTACCCTGCCACACAGTTTACCCTGCCACACAGTTTACCCTGCCACACAGTTTACCCTGCCACACAGTTGACCCTGCCACACAGTTGACCCTGCCACACAGTTGACCCTGCCACACAGTTTACCCTGCCACACAGTTTACCCTGCCACACAGTTTACCCTGCCACACAGTTTACCCTGCCACACAGTTTACCCTGCCACACAGTTTACCCTGCCACACAGTTGACCCTGCCACACAGTTGACCCTGCCACACAGTTTACCCTGCCACACAGTTTACCCTGCCACACAGTTGACCCTGCCACACAGTTGACCCTGCCACACAGTTGACCCTGCCACACAGTTGACCCTGCCACACAGTTTACACTGCCACACAGTTTACACTGCCACACAGTTTACCCTGCCACACAGTTGACCCTGCCACACAGTTGACCCTGCCACACAGTTGACCCTGCCACACAGTTGACCCTGCCACACAGTTGACCCTGCCACACAGTTGACCCTGCCACACAGTTGACCCTGCCACACAGTTGACCCTGCCACACAGTTGACCCTGCCACACAGTTTACCCTGCCACACAGTTTACCCTGCCTACGTTTGTAAAAGTATAAATACTATGTTATGAAGGGCTGTTTGGGTCTATCTGAACTATAAGAGTTAGATGCTGAGCTCTCTTTAGTGTTGGTCCCTCTGTACTTTAAGAAATAATCCACTTCTATCGTGTAGAAGTTGAGTGGTATTTGGAGCAGGGCGTGTGTTTCAGACTGTGTTATACACACGCCCTATCAGGGTAATGGAGAGTGGTATTTGGAGCAGGGCGTGTGTTTCAGACTGTGTTATACACACGCCCTATCAGGGTAATGGAGAGTGGTATTTGGAGCAGGGCGTGTGTTTCAGACTGTGTTATACACACGCCCTATCAGGGTAATGGAGAGTGGTATTTGGAGCAGGGCGTGTGTTTCGTACTGTGTTATACACACGCCCTATCAGGGTAATGGAGAGTGGTATTTGGAGCAGGGCATGTGTTTCAGACTGTGTTATACACACGCCCTATCAGGGTAATGGAGAGTGGTATTTGGAGCAGGGCGTGTGTTTCAGACTGTGTTATACACACGCCCTATCAGGGTAATGGAGAGTGGTATTTGGAGCAGGGCGTGTGTTTCAGACTGTGTTATACACACGCCCTATCAGGGTAATCGAGAGTGGTATTTGGAGCAGGGCGTGTGTTTCAGACTGTGTTATACACATGCCCTATCAGGGTAATGGAGAGTGGTATTTGGAGCAGGGCGTGTGTTTCGTACTGTGTTATACACACGCCCTATCAGGGTAATGGAGAGTGGTATTTGGAGCAGGGCGTGTGGTCTGACTGTGTTATACACACGCCCTGTCTGGGTAATGGAGAGTGAGGCAGGGATGGTTTAGATTCCAGCCTCAGCCCTGTTAATGAGAAATGTCTAGTCTAGAGCTATTGTCCTGGTCTACTACCCCATAATGGTACCATGCTTCTATAGCTTTTACAGAAGGCCTAGCACAATGCCAAGCATAACTGTGTGAATGAGCTGTAAGTCATAAATCATTTTGATTCAATAACTGTGTATGTTTGTAGAGTAAACATTTTCTCTCTCTCTCTCTCAGACATTATAAAGGAACAGACTAAGGAGCTTCGTGGTACTCAGAGACAGATCACTAGAGACAGAGCTGCTCTGGAGAAACAAGAGAAACAAATGGTGAGACACACACACACACACACACACACACACACACATCACTCACTCTATGAAGTGCTGGTAGGATGGAGGCAGGTATTAGTTTCTCAGTAGTACCTTTTCTGTAGATTGCTGCTGATTGCATCAAACGTGTGTAAATGACTGTAGGCTAATCCTGCTCCATCCTACCCCCTACCTCAACTCACATCCCTTTCCTGATCTGTCTATTAGGCCTATAGGCTGCTTCGCTAATGGCTGAGATAGAAAGGACAGGATTGGACAGGTAGATAGCTACAGGGGAGAGAGGAGGTAGAACACAGAGTCATGACAGGGCTGTGTGAACAGCAGAATACAACATTTCCCCTCCATTTCATCCTATGTCAGAAAGATGAAAGGAAGAGTGGTGTCCTGCTGTTGTTTTAAGTAAACATCACACAGGACAGAATTGCCTCCCAAGGGACCAGCTTTTTATTACTCATTAATATCTCTCCTAATTAATCTAGTTACTATTTTTGTTGGTCTGAAAAATCTATTCTCTAAGAAGAGGTAGTGACCTATTTTACAGTTTAACACACACACACACACACACACACACACACACACACCACACACAGCTTTCCCGGTCTCTGTTTGCTCTTGCTCTGCTGGGGCTGCTGTAGTTGCTGTGCTGGGAGACTCCTCATTATTATTAGACTCCTAACACAGAGACTACTGGGTCTTTCAGCAAGCTCCCCAAAAACACAACTGATGTCCACATTATTATCACTAACACAGAGACTACTGGGTCTTTCAGCAAGCTCCCCAAAAACACAACTGATGTCCACATTATTATCACTAACACAGAGACTATTGGGTCTTTCAGCTTCTCCCCAAAAACACAACTGATGTCCATATTATTATCACTAACACAGAGACTACTGGGTCTTTCAGCTTCTCCCCAAAAACACAACTGATGTCCACATTATTATCACTAACACAGAGACTACTGGGTCTTTCAGCAAGTTCCCCAAAAACACAACTGATGTCCACATTATTATCACTAACACAGAGACTACTGGGTCTTTCAGCAAGCTCCCCCAAAAACACAACTGATGTCCATATTATTATCACTAACACAGAGACTACTGGGTCTTTCAGCAAGCTCCCCAAAAAGATAGCAACATAGTTTCTCTCTCTCTCGTTCTCTCTCTCTCTCTCGCTCTCTCTCTCTCTCTCTCTCTCTCTCTCTCGTTCTCTCTCTCGTTCTCTCTCTCTCTCTCTCTCGTTCTCTCTCTCTCTCGTTCTCTCTCTCGTTCTCTCTCTCTCTCCCGTTCTCTCTCTCTCCCGTTCTCTCTCTCTCTCCCGTTCTCTCTCTCTCTCCCGTTCTCTCTCTCGTTCTCTCTCTCTCCCGTTCTCTCTCTCTCTCTCCCGTTCTCTCTCTCTCCCATTCTCTCTCTCTCTCTCTCGTTCTCTCTCTCGTTCTCTCTCTCGCTCTCGTTCTCTCTCTCGCTCTCGTTCTCTCTCTCGCTCTCGTTCTCTCTCTCGCTCTCGTTCTCTCTCTCGCTCTCGTTCTCTCTCTCGCTCTCGTTCTCTCTCTCTCTCGTTCTCTCTCTCTCTCGTTCTCTCTCTCTCTCGTTCTCTCTCTCTCTCTCGTTCTCTCTCCCTCTCTCTCTCTCGTTCTCTCTCTCTCGTTCTCTCTCTCTCGTTCTCTCTCTCTCCCGTTCTCTCTCTCTCGTTCTCTCTCCCGTTCTCTCTCTCTCCCGTTCTCTCTCTCTCCCGTTCTCTCTCTCTCTCCCGTTCTCTCTCTCTCTCTCGTTCTCTCTCTCTCTCTCGTTCTCTCTCTCGTTCTCTCTCTCGTTCTCTCTCTCGTTCTCTCTCTCTCCCGTTCTCTAGCTTTCTCTCTTTTTCTCTGTCTGTCTGTCTGTCTGTCTGTCTGTCTGTCTGTCTGTCTGTCTGTCTGTCTGTCTGTCTGTCTGTCTGTCTGTCTGTCTGTTGAACATCAGTAATAAGCTCACATCAGCAACACTCATCATCTCAGTCAGTCAACACTGAAACTCAGCTAGATCATCCTAGATTCCCACTGTTCAATATTTGCAGCATCATGTTTGCTCTATGGCAGATATTAAATATAAGCATAATTATTAAGATGCTTAGGTCTTATATTTTCTGTCTATTCTAGTTAGCAGGCAGACAGACACCACCTGTGTATATCTCTGAGGGTTATGTAATGAGCCTCCTCAGCTGTTTACCAGAGTTCTCTACCTGAGGAGAGCACTTCAATCAGCTCCTTCCCTCAGCTCAGCTCCTCTCCACCTTACGCAGCACTGCCTAATGGCAGTTTAACCCTCATACGCACTGGCAGAGGGAAGGGGTGGAGCATTTGGGAGTATTAATCCTGTAAACTGTAATGATGATCATTAATAAATAATTGTTTTCAGGTCTGGCTCTTCAGAACAAACACAAACACTCCCAGGGCTGCAGCTGAATCTGTACTGTTTCCCAGAGGACATGTACAGCCTTGCGGTGTGTGTTTCCTCAGGGCGAGAGGCTGATTTCATGTGTTTATCGAAGCTAAGAGAGGCCGGTAGCTTTCAGGTGTTTAGACCATTGCCAAATCATACTATTTACACTGTTTATACTCTAACAGGGCTCTCTGGGGAACCTGATGTATATGTATTGTATACAGTATGTGTATGTATTTATGTAAACAGTATGAGTGTAGTGAAGTTTCCTGATTTAAAGCCAGTCAGAAGCTCCCCCTTGATAATTCTGCTCCTGTTCCTTCCCTCCTAGGAGATGGAGATAAAGAAGATGGCTAAGTCTGGGAACCGGGAGGCCTGCAAGATCCTGGCCAAGCAGCTGGTCCAGCTGAGGAAACAGAAGAACAGGACCTACGCCGTCAGTTCAAAGGTCACCTCCATGTCTACACAGACCAAGGTCATGAACTCCCAGATGAAGATGGCAGGAGCCATGTCTGCTACGGCTAAGGTAAAGAGCACCATACACCAAGTTGGAGCATTTGTTGTGGAGTAGCTCCGCACATACATCTATGTGTTTCTGTGTGTCTGGGTAATTGAGGCCAAAAGCAGGTCCACTAACCCAGTTAAAACATTCAAACAGCTTCTCCAAAAACAGCAGAACACTTCAAAGGATTATTCTCCTCCCGAGTGTGTAATAATTAGTCTCTTAGTCTGTCTATTATTTCCTGTCATCCCCTCAGGATGGTAATGTTTGTCTGACTGGGTGGAGATCCTCCATCCTACACCTGTTTACAGCTCAGACACACAGATGACATCCATACACATCTTAGCTGTTATCAGTTAGGCTTCCGGTCATGTTCAAAGCAGCATATCTAATTAGCCCAGTTATAGGACTATATTAGCCCATCGTGTTTAGGCTTGGACCGTGAACTAGTTACAGTCACTAAGTATTTGTTAATGTTGTTATTCATGTATTAATGATCTATCTTTTTTTTCTCATTCAAAGCTGTCTGTTAATGAATCATAATCAGGATGGTGATTAGCTGAAACAAAGTGATGAACTGATCGTGTTTAGGGAAAACAGCTCACCATTCTGAGGTGGTAGAATGTAGCTGAATGTGTGTGTATCCTTCTATGACTCCTGCTACTCTGGGTACGACCATTTGTCTTCATTGTGGAGGAGAAAGTACAAACTTTTCACCAAAAATGCCAAACCAGCCTCTATGTACAGACACACACCAATATGCAGCTGCAGAGAAACCTCTAGAAACAGGGACACTCTCAAACAGTTTGGGGACAATATGCAAATGACATCTAATTAGAGGCAGTGTGTGCAGCTCGTTTGGATATTTTAGGCTCCGGAGTGAAACTAGGCCAAGGCTGTGCCAACACACAGAAAGAAGAGGATCCCTCTGTGTTGATAATGTGTGTACATGCTCTGGGAGTTGTGTATTGTCTGTGCAGTATAGTGTAGTAGTATTTGTGTTGTAACTCTTGTGTGTCTGTGTGTTGTCCAGACAATGCAGGCGGTGAACAAGAAGATGGATCCTCAGAAGACCCTCCAGACCATGCAGGACTTCCAGAAGGAGAACATGAAGATGGGCATGACAGAGGACATGAGTAAGAGCTGCTGTCATTGGCTCCCTAGCCTAGGATTTAAATATTTAAAATATGCACAATAGTAACAAAGAAAAACAGTCAAGTCCAAACCAAAAACTCCATGCAGATCAATGTGTTCGCCTGGTCTTTCAAAGACCTGTTAACTCACAGCTTTACGGTAAACTGACTAGTACCTCTGTCTCTACCTCTCTCTGTCTGCCCCCTCCCCCTTCCTGTTTACTCCTCTCCCTTCATCCCTCCAGTCAACGATACGTTAGATGAGATATTTGACGAGTCAGGTGACGAGGAAGAATCTCAGGACATTGTGAACCAGGTTCTGGATGAGATTGGCATTGAGATCTCTGGAAAGGTAAGATATACTGTCCTATACCATACCAAGGTCACTTCCCCTCTATAAGCAGTCCTCTGGAAAGGTAAGAGATAGTCCTATACCATACCACAGTCACTTCCCTCTATAAGCAGTCCTCTGGAAAGGTAAGAGATAGTCCTATACCATACCACAGTCACTTCCCTCTATAAGCAGTCCTCTGGAAAGGTAAGAGATAGTCCTATACCATACCACAGTCACTGCCCTCTATAAGCAGTCCTCTGGAAAGGTAAGAGATAGTCCTATACCATACCACAGTCACTGCCCCTCTATAAGCAGTCCTCTGGAAAGGTAAGAGATCCTATACCATCTCAATGCCTTCTTCCATCTGGATGCTGTGAGGTGTAGCAGACATGCAGACAGGCAGCTGGAGGAGAGGGGGGTAGCCCTTAGCCTGCCTGTTCTTATGGGAAGGTAGTCTGTAGATTGTGCCTGCATGTCTGTCAATATGTGCTGTATGGGAAGGTAGCCGGGTTGGGTTGTGCCTGTAGTCTGCCTGTGCATGATGATATATGAGAGGCCGTTAGTGGCTGTCCCCATCTGGCAGAGAGCCCACTCCCCCTGGGGGACAACATGTGTTACTACACCACACCGCTCTCAATGCAGAAGAGCCACTAGTATGTGTGTTGTAAACATGGCCGGTCCGCTCATTAGGCAGCCACATGTGGCTGCAGATTGAAAAGGGCACCATTTTCTGAGCTAAACTGACCAAGACGCACCTCCAACAACACATAAAACCTCACATAATTTTGCCCTAAAACAATGACAATTTCTCTCAACCAGTGTCATTTTGGCTTTTTAGGTGAGCGCTGATGCTGCCGTGTGATAAGCAGTGCCCACTTTGTCAAAATATTTACCTTGTCCGTTCCCAGCGCGCCTCTCCAGGGTGAAGTTGGAGAGATGCATCTCTGCTGCGCTCCACCAACGGTCTGTCAAAATGATCATCTAACATAAATCATGTAGCGGAAATAGGATATGGTAGAAACAGTATGTGGCCTTTTCTGTAGCCTACAGACTGGAGATAAAATGGATGACAATGTAATGAGACTTTTTACATCATGCCTAACCTAAATGGCGCTCAATCAAATTAAGAATGCGCTGTCATGTTATCAGACAACATATCCTAAAAACAAGACAGGTCAAAGTGGAATGGACAATCACAGCTGTTGTCCAGGAGTTGTCATGATCAGTGGTTTCAAGTTTGTATCCCACAATTTTTGACAAGCTGATCATAGTGAAAAATAAAATACTTGTGCATCTCCCGCTGTGTAAATACATTACAAATAGGCTCACGATAACTCCTGATAACGTTGGGAAGCTGATATTCAGAGCTTAATTAGCCAAATTGATTAGTCACAGGAATCAGGACTAGTACAGCCAATGGTGGCTCTACCACATGGATGGGCATTCATAAAATTCCACTGTGGGCTGACATGGTAGGCTACACTCCATCTTTTGGATGTCTTTTTTTTGGTGTTTTACCATCAGTAGGCTTACCACAGGTGGGCGTTCATAAAATGACATTTCAGGCAACATCGTAGGCTACAGTCTTGTTTAGTGCAGTCCGGACCGGCCTTGAGTTCAATGTCCTCGCAAAGATGTCTTTTCAAAGTCATTTTGCCTACTGGGACGATTCTAGTTTTTAGTGCAATCCGGACCGGCCTTGACTTCAATGTCCTCGCAAAGATGTCTTTTCAAAGTAATTTTGCCTACTGGGACGATTCTAGTTTTGTGGGGGTGCAATGACCTGGTTGTAAGCCCAGTGTCAGTGTTAACCTGTTGTAATGTGTGTGTTGTAAGCCCAGTGTCAGTGTTAACCTGTTGTAATGTGTGTGTTGTAAGCCCGGTGTCAGTGTTAACCTGTTGTAATGTGTGTGTTGTAAGCCCAGTGTCAGTGTTAAGCTGTTGTAATGTCTGTGTGTTGTAAGCCCAGTGTCAGTGTTAACCTGTTGTAATGTGTGTGTTGTAAGCCCGGTGTCAGTGTTAACCTGTTGTAATGTGTGTGTTGTACGCCCAGTGTCAGTGTTAACCTGTTGTAATGTGTGTGTTGTAAGCCCAGTGTCAGTGTTAACCTGTTGTAATGTGTGTGTTGTAAGCCCAGTGTCAGTGTTAACCTGTTGTAATGTGTGTGTTGTAAGCCCAGTGTCAGTGTTAACCTGTTGTAATGTGTGTGTTGTAAGCCCAGTGTCAGTGTTAACCTGTTGTAATGTGTGTGTTGTAAGCCCGGTGTCAGTGTTAACCTGTTGTAATGTGTGTGTTGTAAGCCCGGTGTCAGTGTTAACCTGTTGTAATGTGTGTGTTGTAAGCCCGGTGTCAGTGTTAACCTGTTGTAATGTGTGTGTTGTACGCCCAGTGTCAGTGTTAACCTGTTGTAATGTGTGTGTTGTAAGCCCAGTGTCAGTGTTAACCTGTTGTAATGTGTGTGTTGTAAGCCCAGTGTCAGTGTTAACCTGTTGTAATGTGTGTGTTGTAAGCCCAGTGTCAGTGTTAACCTGTTGTAATGTGTGTGTTGTAAGCCCAGTGTCAGTGTTAACCTGTTGTAATGTGTGTGTGTTTTCAGATGGTGAGAGCCCCAGCAGCAGGGAAGAATCTCCCCTCTGCCTCTCCTAAACGGAAAACACAGATCTCTGACGATGAGATAGAGAGACAGCTCAGAGCACTTGGAGTGGACTAACACAGACACACACACACACACACACACCTTGGGCTAGGTCTGTGTACTTGCAGGCTGGTGGTCCATGTGTCGGAGACTGGGAGACTGTGGCTGGTTATGAATAGGTAGTGACTACATTATGGAATAATAGAATGTCTTATTATGACCCAAACTACAATCTGCTGAAGGATGGGATATTCATGTACATACAGACAGTTGACTCCGGTGACTTCAATGTATACATGATATTCTGGAAGGACCAATCCTGTGGGAGGATGAAGTAATGATGTTTTTTGTGCTCTCACATCTTTAGGTACGGTACTATAGATGCTGGTGATGTCATAGACTACTGTCTGTAGTACCACTTACATGAACTCTAGGAACTACTGACAATGCTTGACTTTTTCACTAATAAACATTTTGCATGAGAATCTATGGAATCAGCTTGACCAAACTGTTGTATCCGTTAGGGACATACAGTTGAAGTCGGAAGTTTACATACACTTAGGTTGGAGTCATTAAATTTCATTTTTCAACCACTCCACAAATTTCTTGTTAACAAACTAGTTTTGGCATGTCGGTTAGGACATCTACTTTGTGCATGCATCAGCCAAGACCTCAGAAAAACAATTGTAGACCTCCACAAGTCTGGTTCATTCTTGGGAGCAATTTCCAAATGCCTGAAGGTACCACGTTCATCTATACAAACAATAGTACGCAAGTATAAACACCATGGGACCATGCAGCCGTTATACTGCTCAGGAAGGAGACGCGTTCTGTCTCCTAGAGATGAACGTACTTTGGTGCGAAAAGTGCAAATCAATCCCAGAACAGCAGCAAAGGACCTTGAGAAGATGCTGGAGGAAACGGGTACAAAAGTATCTATATCCACAGTAAAACGAGTCCTATATCGACATAACCTGAAAGGTCGCTCAGCAAGGAAGACTGCTCCAGCCACTGCTCCAAAACCGCCATTAAAAACTGCACATGAGGCCAAAGATCGTACTTTTGGGAGAAATGTCTTCTGGTCTGATGAAACAAAAATAGAACTGTTTGCCAATAATGACAATTGTTAGGTTTGGAGGAAAAAGGGGGAGGCTTGCAAGCCGAAGAACACCATCCCTACCGTGAAGCACGGGGGTGTCAGCATCATGTTGTGAGGGTGCTTTGCTGCAGGAGGGACTGGTGCACTTCACAAAATAGATGGCTTCATGATGTAGGAAAATGATGTGGATATATTGAAGCAACATCTCAAGACATCAGTTAAAGACACCAAGTTCAAGCTTGGTCGCAAATGGGTCTTCCAAATGTACAATGACCCCAAGTCTTCCAAAGTTGTGGCAAAAGGGCTTAAGGACAACAAGTCAAGGTATTGGAGTGGCCATCGCAAAGCCCTGACCTCAATCCTTTAGAACATTTGTGGGTAGAACTGAAAAAGCATGTGCGAACAAGGAGGCCTACAAACCTGACTCAGTTACACCAGCTCTGTCAGGAGGAATGGGCCAAAATTCACCCAACTTGTTGTGGGAGGCTACCCAAAACGTTTGACCCAAGTTCAACAATTTAAAGGCAATGCTACCAAATAATAATTGAGTGTATGTAAACTTCTGACCCACTGGGAATGTGATGAAAGAAATAAAAGCTGAAATAAATCATTCTCTCTACTATTATTCTGACATTTCACATTCTTAAAATAAAGTGGTGAGCCTAACTGACCTAAGACAGAGAATTTTTACTAGAATTAAATGTCAGGAATTGTGAAAAACTGAGTTGAAATGTATTTGGCTAAGGTGTATGTAAACTTCCGACTTCAACTGTAGATTCAGTTTGACACAAATTATAATCTAATGCTAATTCAAACTAATAATCATAAACTTCATATTTCAAGTAATGGTTACTTTTAATTGCTTGTTTTGTACAACTGAGTTGTACTTTAGTTTGAAGATGTCTGTCTTAGTTGGTCTCTGTGTGTCCTGTCTTTCTGATGTGGGATGGAACCAGTAGTGTGTCTGTCTGTCCTCATCTCTCTCTTTTTTTTATCTTGGCTGCTGTGCAGTTACCGTATCTGTTGTTGAAGCTGTTTTCTTAAACCGCACACACACTAGAGTGGACAAATAGTTTGCTAAGATGACACTAATGGTTTTGTCTTCCTGTAGTTCTCTCCACCATGCTGTAGAGCAGGTCAGAAGACAGTGACATATTGTGCAATGGCAGCTAAAGAGCATTTCATGCAGCCTAGAATGTTCTCTCATGGTCCTTTTGTGGTTTTCTAATGTCGACTGGTATAACACTGAATGCTAAAATGATTGTCTTGATGTTTGTTACTGGAAAGCATTGAGACTGGTACACTGTCTTTTACATGACTTTCTCTTCATCTTCATTTGTGGTGCAATTTTCCAGACAGGAAATGTAAATGAATGAAGGTTGTTGTCATGCCTTTTATCCACCATGTACAGTATGTCAACTAATGTATGTATCCTCTGTGTTTGTACAGTTCTACTGTTTAGGCTTGATGGCTTTTAAAATGAATAAAATCACTTCATGTACTATCTGCTGCTCAAACCACCTTCACACTTCATTCACACCAATGGTGTTTTTATTTAGTGATTGAAGGGGACAGTCAACAGTAGAAGTGACAGACATGGCACAGAACTGCAACTACATGTAGCTGAGGCTACAGTCACACACAGCCTCCCTCTCACTGGAGCCATATAAACCACAGGCTGTAAATTCCCATGGACAGATACTCCAATCTCCGCTGTGGAGCTTTGCAGTTCCTTCAGGGTTATCTTTGGTCTCTTTGTTGCCTCTCTGATTAATGCCCTCCTTGCCTGGTTCGTGAGTCTTGGTGGGCGGGCCTCTTGGCAGGTTTGTTGTGGTGCCATATTCATTCCATTTTTTAATAATGGATTTAATGGCGCTCCGTGGGATGTTCAAAGTTTCTGATATTTTTTTATAACCCAACCCTGATCTGTACTTCTCCACAACTTTGTCCCTGACCTGTTTGGAGAGCTCCTTGGTCTTCATGGTACCTCTTGCTTGGTGGTGCCCCTTGCTTAGTGGTGTTGCGGACTCTGGGGCCTTTCAGAACAGGTATGTATACTGGTATGTATGTATACTGAGATCATGTGACAGCTCATGTGACACAGGTGGACTTTATTTAACTAATTATGTAACTTCTGAAGGTAATTGGTTGCACCAGATCTTATTTCATAGCAAAGAGGATGAATACATGTGCTGCACCACTTTTCCATTGTTTTATTTTAGTAATTTTTGTGAAACAAGCCATTTTATTCATGTCCATTACATGAAATACAAATCCATTTAAATTACAGGTTGTAATGCAACAAAATAGGAAAAACGCTAAGTGGTTGAATACTTTTGCAAGGCACTGTATGCTGCAGTATAATGTCTCCAGTATGCTACAGGGAGACAGGTGCTTATCTACCATCACCTACATCAGCTCCTCTCCTCACTGTTGGTTTCAATGTATTTATTCATGGAAAACACATTAACAAATCAATAAGTATGGAAAATGACACATAAAACTGGGACAGTGGGTTTTGATTAATTACAAATCAAAATGTCTGCGAATGTCTGTATATAGTCTTCTCTCTCTCTGGGTTTGAAGATACTGTATATCTGACTCGAAAACACAAATCTGTCAATAAATTAGGTGTTCACCTACAGTACCAGTCAAAAGTATGGACACATCAATTCTATTCAAGGCATACATAACCAGCATGGCTACCACAGCTTTCTGCAGCGATACACCATTACATTTGGTTTGCGTTTAGTGGGACTATCATTTGTTTTTCAACAGGACAATGACCCAACACACCTCCAGGCTGTGTAATTGCTATTTGACCAAGAAGGAGAGTGATGGAGTGCTGCATCAGATGACCTGGCCTCCACAATCACCTGACCTCAACCCAGTTGAGATGGTTTGGGATGAGTTGGACTGAAGAGTGAAGGAAAAGCAGCCAACAAGTGCTCAGCTTATGTGGGAACTCCGTCAATCAATCAAATTGACTTATAAAGCCCTGCTGTACAGAAACCAAGCCTAAAACCCCAAACAGCAAGCAATGCAGATGTAGAAGCTTTTCCAGCATTCCTCATAAAGCTGGTTGAGAGAATGCCAAGAGTGTGCAAAGATGTCATCAAGGTAAAGGGTGGCCACTTTGAAGAATCTCAAATATAACATTTATTTTGATTGTTTAAGACTTTTTTGGTTACTACATGATTCCATATGTGTTATTTCATTGTTTTGATGTCATCACTGTTATTCTACAATGTAGAAAATAGTCAAAATAAATAAAATGAGTAGGAGTGTCCAAACCTTTGACTGGTACTGCACATAATCATTCAGTTTCATATATTACATTTCAGATAAATGGATCATGACAAAGACCTGGGAGTATATTACTATCATTCGTTTTTACAACTGCTAGACATGGAATCATAAATTGATCCAGTAAAGGAATGAGGTCACACCAGAACTCAAATTCTATTGGTCAGGGGTTAGGGCTATCTGGGTGATCTTCTCCCAGAAACTAGAAAGGGGTCTCAGGGAGCACAACCCCCTAACCAGACCATGCTCTGGAAACGTATACAGACAAGGAACCTAAAGATATTAAGAGAAACAGAGAAACATCAACCGTGATACCAACTAAAGCCACTAGAGGGGAGTGTAGATGTATTAATGTTGTGCTGTGCGTGCGTCTGTGTGTGTGTGTGTGTGTGTGTGTGTGTGTGTGTGTGTGTGTTTTAAAAAAAAAACTTTTTACTTTTTTTAAAAATTTCACCTTTATTTAACCAGATAAGCCAGTCGAGAACAAGTTCTCATTTACAACTGTGACCTGGCCAAGATAAAGCAAAGCAGTGCAACAAAAACAACAACACAGAATTACACGTAAACAAAAGTACAGTCAAAATCAATATAAAAATAATATAAACATCTATGTACAGTGTGTGTAAATGTAGAAGAGTAGGGAGGTAGGCAATAAATAGGCCAAAGAGGCAAAATAATTACAATTTAGCATTAACACTGGAGTGATAGATGTGCAGATGATGATGTGCAAGTAGAGATACTGGGGTGCAAAAGAGCAAGAGGGTAAGTAATAATATGGGGATGAGGTAGTTGGGTGTGCTATTTACATATTGGCGGTGTACAGGTACAGTGATCTGTAAGCTGCTCTGACAGCTGATGCTTAAAGTTAGAGAGGGAGATATAAGCCTCCAGTTTAAGGGATTTTTGCAATTCGTTCCAGTCATTGGCAGCAGAGAACTGGAAGGAAAGGCAACCAACGTAAGTGTTGGCTTTGGGGATGACCAGTGCAATATACCTGCTGGAGTGCGTGCTATGGGCAGGTGTTGCTATGGTGACCAGTGAGCTGAGATAAGGCTGGGCTTTACCTAGCAAAGACTTACAGATGACCTGGGGCCAGTGGGTTTGGCAACGAATATGTAAGTGAGGGCCAGACAATGAGAGCATACAGGTCACACTTTGGTGACAAAACGGATGGCACTGTGAGTACATCCAGTTTGCTGAGTAGAGTGTTGGGGGCTATTTAAGATGGTGAGGAAAGCACTTTTGAAGAGCAACCAGGCATCCTCTACCGACAGGATGAGGTCAATATCCTTCCAGGATACCCGGGCCAGGTCGATTAGAAAGGCCTGCTCGCTGAAGTGTTTTAGGGAGTGTTTGACAGTGATGAGGGGTGGTCGTTTGACCGCAGAACCATTACGCACGCAGGCAATGAGGCAGTGATCGCTGAGGTCTTGGTTGAAGACAACAGAGGTGTAGTTAGAGGGCAAGTTGGTCAGGATGATATCTAAGAGGGTGCCCATGGTTACAGATTTAGGGTTGTACCTGGTAGGTTCCTTGATCATTTGTGTGAGATTGAGGGCATCTAGCTTAGATTGTAGGACGGACGGGGTGTCAAGCATGTCCCAGTTTAGGTCACCTAACAGTACGAACTCTGAAGATAGATGGGGTCGATCAATTCACATATGGTGTCAAGGGCACAGCTGGGGGCTGAAGGGAGTCTATAACAAGTGGCAACGGTGAGGGACTTGTTAGTAGAAAGGTGGATTTTTAAAAGTATAAGCTTGAATTGTTTGGGCACAGACCCGGATAGTATGACAGAACTCTGCAGGCTCTCTCTGCAGTAGATTGCAACTTCGCCCCCTGTGGCAGTTCTATCTTGTCGGAAAATGTTATAGTTAGGGATGGACATTTCTGGATTTTTGGTGGCCTTCCTAAGCCAGGATTCAGACACGGCTAGGACATCAGGGTTGGCTGAGTGTGCTTAAGCAGTGAATAAAACAAACTTAGGGAGGAGGCTTCTAATGTTAAAGTCAATAATGAGAGCGCCTGGGGAAAAGGAGTGATGCTGGGGGCTGCAGGGCCGAGGTTAATCTCTACATCACCAGAGGAGTGATCCTACCGGAGGAGTAGGATAAGGGTACGGCTAAAGGCTATAAGAACTGGTTGTCTAGTGCATTCGAAAGAGAGTAAAAGGAGCAGAATTCTGGGCTAGGAAGAATAGATTCAAGGCATAATGTACAGACAAGGGTATGGTAGGATGTGAGTACAGTGGAGGTTAACCTAGGCATTGAGTGAAGATGAGAGAGGTTTTGTCTCTAGAGGCATCATTTAAGCCAGGTGAGGTCACCGCATGTGTGGGGGGTGGAACAAAAGGGCTAGCTAAGGCATATTGAGCAGAGCTGGAGGCTCTACAGTGAAATAAGACAAAAATCACTAACCAAAACAGCAATAGACAAGACATATTGACATTAGGGAGAGGCATGTGTAGCCGAGTGATCATAGGGTCCAGTGAGTAGCTAGGCGAGCTGGAGACACGGCGACTCAGACAGCTAGCAGGCCGGGGCTAGCAGATGGGCCTCAGAGGGACGTCGCAACAGAAGAGCCTGTTGAAACCCCCTCGGACGGTTACGTCGGCAGAACAGTCGTGATGGATCAGCGGGGCTCCGTGTCGGCAGCAAAGGGTCCAGGCCAATTGGCAAAAGAGGTATTGAAACCCAGGAATTGTCTGGTGGATCTCTTCAGCTAGCCGGGAGATGGGCCTAGCTCGAGGACAGCTGCAGGCTAACTGGTGCTTGCTTCGGGACAGAGACGTTAGCCAGCTAGCTAGCTGCGATGATCCGGAGTAAAGTTTCAGAGCTTGCGGTAGGAATCTGGATATGTGGTTGAGAAAAAGCAGTCCGATATGCTCTGGGTTGATATCGCGTTGTGCAGACTGTCAGGAATTGACCGGGCTGAGGCTGGCTACGCCATCGTGTGTGTACTCTGCAGTGTGTTTGCTCCGTTAACCATGTTGGGTTGCGGGAAGCTGCAGGTCTGGAGGATTCTGGTCTGAGATATACAGTCAGACAGCATCTTATGAGCTAGGGAGGAAACCTTCATCATCATAATTATCATCACCATCATCATCAGAGGGGGAGTGAGGGAGAGAGACCTTAAATCAGTTTAGACATGGCTTTTTGGTGTACCCATGTAAGTATATTTTTAAGTGTCCACGGGTACACCTGTTTCTGAAAGAAACTGCATTGAGTGATACCGATAGAATTGTGCTTGGTTTCCATTCTTTATTGTAGAAGCTGTAGTGTTGATTGAGTTAATTACATTCCGCATAGTGTGGGTTCATTTTCAATGACAATGAACAGAACATTTAATCTCAATCAGCAGGTGTTGTGTTCTTCTGGTGAAGTCTAATTACACTACATACTACAGTAATAATTATCTACAGACAGACACAACACATTTACATAATTAAAATGCATTTAAACAAACGACTACTTGTCTATGGAATTTCTCCTTCCCTCCCTGATGTACTTTGGCTCACATTAGATTGGATTAAAACACTCAGACAAGATGGATATATTATAGGCCTGTAAAAAATTGCTTCCACTGCTTCCAAAAATTCCAATAGGAAAGAGAATACACCATTCACATCACTGTCTGTATGGAGGCTTCAGTGTGTTCAATGGTAGCAGGCTGTTAAGCAGAATGCTGACTGAATCTTATAATAAACTGTGCAAGCATTACTGTTCAGATGCAGGCCAAAATCGTCATCCTCAGCTGTCGTGTGTGTGCATGTGCCTGCATGTGTGTGTGCGCATGAGCGTGCCAGTGTGAGGGTGTAAGTTAATACATTTCTGTCACTCTGCAGCCCAGATTGCAAAGCACAGAGAACATGACCAAACACCACTGTTAGAAGTCTGGAAATGGTTTAGAGAGACAAGTGTCTTTCAATCCAATCTAAGCGGTTATCAGAGGTTAGGACTCAGAGATTATGGGTTTGCAGTGGGGGTGAGAGGCTACCTGCAGACACCATGTTGTGTGTGGAGGTGGAGGAGGGCAGGCAGTCAGCAGTGTAGGCGTGGTGAAGGAGTCAGAGCTGAATGCCTGGCATGACATCACAATGATCACACAACCTCCTTCCTATCTGGACAGGATCAAGTAGATAGACCTCCTCAGTTCTGCTCTTCTCTCCTCCCCTCTCTTCTCCTGCTCTCTCCTCTGCTCTCCTCTCTTCTCCTCTGCTCACACTGCCCTCCTCTCCTCTCCTCCTATACCCTCTCCTCTCCTCTTAGCCATTCTCAGGTAGGTGGTGGGGGTGAGAGGTTACCTGTGGACACCATGTTGTGTGTGTGTGTGTGTGTGTGTGTGTGTGTGTGTGTGTGTGTGTGTGTGTGTGTGTGTGTGTGTGTGAGGCGGAGGAGGGCAGGCAGTCGGCAGCGCCGGCGTAGTGAAGGAGGAGTGGCAGGGAGTCTCCTGCCAGGGTGGTGAAGGATCCGAGCTGAACACCTGGCATGACATCACAATGATCACACAACCTCCTTCCTATCAAGTAGATGCGACTTCCTCTGGTTCTGCTCCACTCTCTCTTCTCCTCTCATCATCTCTCCTCGCCTTATTTCCACTCCACGCCTCTCTTCTTCCTTCTCCTCTCCTATCCGCTGCTATCCGCTGCTATCCTCTCCTCTCCTCTCCTCTCCTCCTCTCTCCTCTCTCCTCTCCTCTGCTCGCACTGCTCTCCTCCACTACCCTCTCATCGCCTCATAGCCATTTGCTGGTAGGCACTCAGGTGCTGACTTCTCTTTTCTGCCCTGTACATGTAAAAGCTGCTATGCCTGGCTGGTCCCCCTCTTCCCTCGGCTACACAGGTACATGCTCAGGTGGATAGGTCTCAGGAGGGCTCTCCACATTCTCCAGACAGCACAGAGGACAGAGAAATGGGTAATTTAATATTCTCTCTAGCTGGGTCTCTAAGAGTTTCTCCCTTCTCTCTCTCTCAATCACTTTGTTTCTCTCTCTCTGGGTTTCTCTCTATTTCTTTGCTATTTGTATAATATGGTTGAATGTTGTGAGCACGAGACTCTATAGGGAACAGATATTCCCATCTTATTCCATTTCAAGCGTTGCTAGAGTAACATTTGTAAAGACAGAAAGTCACGAGTGCTACTGTAGAAAGGCACACTACAGTACACATGTGAATAGTATCATCAATACATATATCAATAGTATCATCACTACATATGTCAATAGTATCATCACTACATACAGTTGAAGTGGGAAGTTTACATACACCTTAGCAAAATACATTTAAACTCAGTTTTTCACAATTCCTGACATTTAGTCCTAGTAAAAAGTCCCTGTCTTAGGTCAGTTAGGATTACCACTTTATTTTAAGAATGTGAAATGTCAGAATGATAGTAGAGAGAATAATTTATTTCAGCTTTTATTTCTTTCATCACATGGCCGGCGGAGATGGCCGGCGCCGACAGAGATGGCCGCCTCGCTTCGCGTTCCTAGGAAACTTTGCAGTATTTTGGTTGTTTATGTGTTATTTCTTACATTGTTACCCCAAGAAATATTAGGTTTTATTTCATACAGTCAAGAGGAACTATTGTATATAAGAGCAACGTCAACTCACCAACATTACGACCAGGAATATGACTTTCTCGAAGCGGATCCTCTGTTTGGTCCACCATCCAGGACAATGGATCGGATCCCAGCCGGCGACCCAAAACAACGGCGCCGAAGAGGGGGCAGACGGAGTGGTCTTATGGTCAGGCTCTGTAGACGGGCACATCGCGCACCGCTCCCGAGTATACTACTCGCCAATGTCCAGTCTCTTGACAACAAGGTAGACAAAATCCGAGCAAGGGTTGCCTTCCAGAGAAACATCAGAGATTGTAACATTCTCTGTTTCACGGAAACATGGCTCACTCTGGATACGTCATCAGAGTCGGTACAGCCACCCGGCTTCTTCATGCATCGCGCCGACAGAAACAAACATCTCTCTGGTAAGAAGAAGGCCAGGTGTGTATGCCTTATGATTAACGAGACGTGGTGTGATCATAATAACATACAGGAACTCAAGTCCTTTTGTTCACCTGACCTAGAATTCCTTACAATCAAATGTCGACCACATTATCTGCCAAGAGAATTCTCTGCGATCATAATCACAGTCGTGTATATCCCACTCCCAATCAGACACATCAACGGCCCTGAAAGAACTTCATTTTACTCTATGTAAACTGGAAACCACATATCCTGAGGCTGCGTTTATTGTACCTGGGGATTTTAACAGGGCTC
Organism: Oncorhynchus mykiss; assembly: GCF_013265735.2. Lineage (NCBI taxonomy): Eukaryota > Metazoa > Chordata > Actinopteri > Salmoniformes > Salmonidae > Oncorhynchus > Oncorhynchus mykiss. The sequence goes on along the minus strand of NC_048567.1, from coordinate 63,089,877 downwards.
CCTAAATTTGATCAGCATATTGAATGCGCGACCCGGGCTGGCAAAACCCTGGATCATTGTTATTCTAACTTATAATAAATAAAGCCCTCCTCCGCCCTCCTTCCGGAAAATCTGACCACGACTCCATTTTGTTGCTCCCAGCCTATAGACAGAAACTAAAACAGGAAGTGCCCGTGCTCAGGTCTGTTCAACGCTGGTCCGAACAATCGGATTCCTCACTTCAAGATTGCCTTGATCACGTGGACTGGGATATGTTCCGCATTGTGGCGGGCAATAACATTGATGAATACGCTGATTCGGTGAGCGAGTTTATTAGCAAGTGCATCGGTGATGTTGTACCCACAGCGTCTATTAAAACATTCCCCAACCAGAAACCGTGGATTGATGGCAGCATTTGCGCAAAACTGAAAGCGCGAACCACTGCTTTAACCTTTCTGATCTCCCCATCCCGGATCCGGGTTCGTGAATACAGACTCAAGCTCATTACCATAACGCAGCGTTAACTATTCATGAAAATCGCAAATGAAATGAAATAAATATGCTAGCTCTCAAGCTTAGCCTTTTGTTAACAACACTGTCATCTCAGATTTTCAAAATATGCTTCTCAACCATTGCAAAACAAGCATTTGTGTAACAGTATTGATGGCTAACGTAGCATTTAGCATTAGCATTCAGCTGGCAACATTTACACAAAAAAACAGAAAAGCATTCAAAAAAATCATTTACCTTTGAAGAACTTCAGATGTTTTCAATGAGGAGACTCTCAGATAGCAAATGTTCAGTTTTTCCTGAAAGATTATTTGTTTAGGACAAATCGCTCCGTTTTCTGCGTCACGTTTAGCTATGAAAAAACCCCTGTATCCAGGATTGTGTAAATCTATCAGCAAGCTCATTAGCATAACACAACGTTAACTATTTATGAAAATCGCAAATGAAATGAAATAAATATGCCATCTCTCAAGCTTAGCCTTTTGTAAACAACACTGTCATCTCAGATTTTCAAAATATGCTTCTCAACCATAGGAAAACAATAATTTGTGTAAAAGTAGCTAGCTAGAGTTAGCATTTCGCGTTAGCATTTAGCGTTAGCATTAGCGTTAGCATCCAGCACGCAACATTAACAAAAACATAAAAGCCTTCAAATAAAATAATTTACCTTTGAAGAACTTCTGATGTTTTCAATGAGGATACTCTCAGTTAGATAGCAGATGCTCAGTTTTTCCAAAAAGATTCCTTGTGTATTAGAAATAGCTCCGTTTTATACATCACATTTGGCTACCAAAAAAAATCCATAAATTCAGTCCTCAAAACGCAAACTTTTTTCCAAATTAATTCCATAATATCGACTGAAAACATGGCAAACGTTGTTTAGAATCAATCATCAAGGTGTTTTTCACATATCTCTTCATTGATACATCGTTCTTGGACACATGCTTTCTCCCCTGAATCAAATGGTAAAGTGGAAGCAGCTGGCAATTGCGCACCGAATTCGACGCAGGACACCAGGCGGACACTTGGAAAATGTAGTCTCTTATGGTCAATCTTCCAATGATATGCCTACAAATACGTCACAATGCTGCTAAGACCTTGGGCGAACGACAGAAAGTGTAGGCTCATTCGTTGCGCAATCACAGCCATATAAGGAGAGAATGGAAAACAGAGCTTCAGAAATTCTGCTAATTCCTGGGTGATGCATCATCTTGGTTTCGCCTGTAGAATGAGTTCTGGGGCACTTACAGACAAAATCTTTGCAGATTCTGAAACTTCAGAGTGTTTTCTTTCCAAAACTGTCAAGAATATGCATAGTCGAGCATCTTTTCGTGACAAAATATCGCGCTTAAAACGGGAACGTTTTTTATCCAAAAATGAAATAGCGCCCCTAGAGCTCTAACAGGTTAAATCAGGGAAAGGTGACCGGAAACATGACTATTCACGGACTACAAAAGGAAAACAAGCCCCGCCGCGGACCACGAAGTCTTGCTCCCAGACAAACTAAACAACTTCTTTGCTCGCTTTGAGGACAACACAGTGCCACTGACACGGCCCGCTACCAAAACCTCCAGGCTCTCCTTCACTGTAGCCAACGTGAGTAAAACATTTAAACGTGTTAATCCTCGCAATGCTGCCGGCCCAGACGGCATCCCCAGCCGCATCCTCAGAGCATGCGCAGACCAGCAGTCTGTTGTGTTTACGGACATATTCAATCAATCCTTATCCCAGTCTGCTATTCCGACATGCTTCAAGAGGGCCACCATTGTTCCTGTTCCCAAGAAAGCGAAGGTAACTGAGCTAAATGACTATCGCCTCGTAGCACTCACTTCCGTCATCATGAAGTGCTTTGAGAGACTAGTCAAGGACTATATCACCTCCACCCTACCTGACACCCTAGACCCACTCCAATTTGCTGACCGCCCCAATAGGTCCACCGACGACGCAATCGCAATCACACTGCACACTACCCTAACCCATATGGACAAGAGGAATACCTATGTGAAAATGCTGTTCATCAACTACAGCTCAGCATTTAACACCATAGTACCCTCCAAACTCGTCATTAAGCTCAGACCCTGGGTCTCGACCCCACCCTGTGCAACTGGGTCCTGGACTTCCTGACGGGCCGCCCCCAGGTGGTGAGGGTAGGTAACAACATCTCCACCCCGCTGATCCTCAACACTGGGGCACCACAAGGGTGCATTCTCAGCCCTCTCCTGTACTCCCTGTTCACCCATGACTACGTGGCCATGCACGCCTCCAACTCAATCATCAAGTTTGCAGACGACACTACAGTGGTAGGCTTGATTACCAACAACGACGAGACGGCCTACAGGGAGGACGTGAGGGCCCTCGGAGTGCGGTGTCAGGAAAATAACCTCACACTCAATGTCAACAAAACAAAGGAGATGATCATGGACCTCAGGAAACAGCAGAGGGCGCAGCCCCCTATCCACATCGACGGGACAGTAGTGGAGAAGGTTGAAAGTTAAGTTCCTCAGCGTACACATCACGGACAAACTGAAATGGTCCACCCACACAGACAGCATGTTGAAGAAGGCACAGCAGCGCCTCTTCAACCTCAGGAGGCTGAAGAAATTTGGCTTGTCAACAAAAACACTCACAAACTTTTATAGATGCACAATCGAGAGCATCCTGTCGGGCTGCATCACCGCCTGGTACGTCAACTGTTCCGCCCATAGCCATAAGGCTCTCCAGAGGGTAGTGAGGTCTGCACAACGCATCACCGGGGGCAAACTACCTGCCCTCCAGGACACCTACACCACCCGATGTCACAGGAAGGCCAAAAAGATCATCAAGGACAACAACCACCCGAGCCACTGCCTGTTCACCCCGCTATCATCCAGAAGGTGAGGTCAGTACAGGTGCATCAACGCGGGGACCGAGAGACTGAAAAACAGCTTCTATCTCAAGGCTATCAGACTGTTAAACAGCAATCACTAACATTGAGTGGCTGCTGCCAACACACTGACTCAACTCCAGCCACTTTAATAATGGTAATTGATGGGAATTGATGTAAAAATATATCACTAGCCACTTTAAACAATGCCACTTTATATAATGTTTACATACCCTACATTACTCATCTCACTGTATATACTGTACTCTATACCATCTACTGCATCTTGCCTATGCCTTTCGGCCATCACTCATTCATATATTTTTATGTACATATTCGTATTCATTCCTTCACACTTGTGTGTGTAAGGTAGTTGTTGTGAAATTGTTAGGTTAGATTACTTGTTAGATATTACTGCATGGTCGGAACTACAAGCACAAGCAATTCGCTACACTCGCATTAACATCTGCTAACCATGTGTATGTGACAAATAACATTTGATTTGATTTGATAATTTTATTTGATTCCCAGTGGGTCAGAAGTTTACATACACTCAATTAGTATTGGGTAGCATTATCTTTAAATTGTTTAACTTGGGTCAAACGTTGTGGGTAGCCTTCCACAAGCTTCCCACAATAAGTTGGGTAAATTTTGGCCCATTCCCCTGGACAGAGCTGGTATAACGGAGTCAGGTTTGTAGGCCTCCTTGCTCGCACACGCTTTTTTAGTTCTGCCCACACATTTTCTATGGGAATGAGGTCAGGGCTTTGTGATGCCCACTCCAATACCTTGACTTTGTTGTCCTTAAGCCATTTTGACACAACTATGGAAGTATGCTTGGGGTCATTGTCCATTTGGAAGACCCATTTGCGACCAAGCTTTAACTTCCTGACTGATGTCTTGAGATGTTGCTTCAATATATCCACATAATTTTCCTTTCCTCATAATGCCATCTATTTTGTGAAGTGCACCAGTCCCTCCTGCAGCAAAAGCACCCCCACAATATGATGCCACCCCCGTGCTTCACGGTTGGGATGGTGTTCTTCGGCTTGCAAGCATTTTTCCTCCAAACATAATGATGGTCATTATTGCCAAACAGTTCAATATTTGTTTCATTAGACCAGAGGACATTTCTCCAAAAAAGTACGATCTTTGTCCCCATGTGCAGTTGCAAACGGTAGTCTGTTTTTTTATGGCGGTTTTGGAGCAGTGGCTTCTTCCTTGCTGAGCGGCCTTTCAGGTTATGACGATATAGGACGCGTTTTACTGTGGATATAGACACTTTTGTACCTGTTTCCTCCAGCATCTTCACAAGGTCCTTTGCTGTTGTTCTGGAATTGACTTGCACTTTTCGCACCAAAGTACGTTCATCTCTAGGAGACAGAACGCGTCTCCTTCCTGAGCGGTATGATGGCTGCGTGGTCCCATGGTGTTTATACTTGCGTTCTATTGTTTGTACAGATGAACATGGTACCTTCAGGCATTTGGAAATTGCTCCCAAGGATGAACCAGACTTGTGGAGGTCTTGGCTGATTTATTTTGATTAGCCTATCAGAAGCTTCTAAATCTATGACATCATTTTCTGGAATGGCCAAGCCGTTTTAATGGCACAGTCAACTTAGTGTATGTAGACCCACTGGAATTGTGATACAGTGAATTATGAGTGAAATAATCTGTCTGTAAACAATTGTTGGAAAAATTACTTGTGTCATGCACAAAGTAGATGTCCTAACCGACTTGCCAAAACTATAGTTTGTTTACAAGAAATTTGTGGAAAATGACTTAATTCAAACCTAAGTGTATGTAAACCTCTGACTATAACTGTAACTATTCAGACCCTTTGCTAAGAGATTCAAAATTGTGCTCAGGTGCATCCTGTTTCCCTGTTGAGGCACAGATCTGGGGAAGGGTACCAAAAATGTGTGCAGCATTGAAGGTCCCCAAGAACACAGTGGCCTCCATCATTCTTAAATCGAAGAAGTTTGGGAACCACCAAGACTCCTAGAGCTGGCCTCGCAGCCAAACTGTGCAATCGGGGGAGAAGAGCCTTGGTCAGGGAGGTGACCAAGAACCTGATGGTCACTCTGACAGAACTCCAGTGTTCTTCTGTGGAGAAGGGAGAACCTTCCAGAAGGACAACCATCTCTCCAGCACTCTACCAATCAGGCCTTTATGTTAGAGTGGCCAGACAGAAGCCACTCCTCATTAAAAGGCACATGACAGACCGCTTGAAGTTGGCTAAAAAGGCACCTAAAGGCTCTCAGACCATGAGAAACAAGATTCTCTGGTCCGATGAAACCAAGATTGAACACTGTGGCCTGAATGCCAAGCATCACGTCTGGAGGAAACCTGGCAAGTCAACATGCACAGCAAACTAATTACAGGACAGGTGACAGCTTTTTGATTCAGACCAGGGACCGAGGATGTAAGGACTGGGTCTTTATACTGGTCAGGCTGGGGATGATAATTAGGGACAGGGCTGTGATCAGCTCTTTTAAATGTGCTGTCCAGTGCTGATACTGTTGGCCTGGGCTGGGCTCATTTGAGCAGGCTGGTTCTTTTAGACAGAGACCAGGAGGACAATGTATTAATGATATTTTTGCCTAGGGTCAGGTTTACGAGACTAATGGGGTGGTGGGCAGAGAGGAGAGTTTCTGATCAGGGACGTGAAACAGCCTCCAAAACTGCACTGATCCATCCTTAATAATAATAAAATAATCATAATACATTTTATTTTGCAGATGCCTTTCAAGACACTCAAGGACATCGTACATTAAGGGTTGGGAATAGGATACATATCTGCTTAAGGGTAAGGGTTTAGGTTTAGGGGGTAGGGTTGGGAATAAGATACAGACCCGATTTAGGGTAAGGGTTAAGGTTGGGGAGACACATCGGGATGCATAGGAAAATGGGAAGGCACAGAAAGGGGGGACAGAGTCAATCATAGTTGCTAGGCTATACCCACATGAAAAAATACTATAGTGTTTGCTATTGTGTACACTATAGTATTCACAGTAGTGTTTTTGCAGACTTTTCTGTAGTATTTACTGTAGTGTTTTTACGAAGTCCACAAGAACACTACAGTGAATACTGTAGTATTCACAGTTTACTATATAAATACTGCAGGAAAAAACTTTTTTTTGTATACTGTAGTATTTACTGTAGTGTTTTTGCGGACAGTAGTATTTAGTGTAGTGTTTTTGGGACATTACTGTAGTATTTACTCATGTGTTTTTATTACATTTTCTTTGACATAGAAGTCAGGGTCTTTCTCCTTGAGGAAACCTACTGGAGAAATACAAATAGAACTATGGTTCCAAAACCTGTAGGTAGGTAGGACTGGGTTCTGAATGGAGTGTTCAGAGCTTCTGATCTTTTCTATAACTGGTAAGGAACATAATATATGGTCTATTCTTGGCATGTAGGTTTCTCACTTACGGGTGGCACAAATTGGGATATGGGGAGGGGAATGGGCAAGGTATATGCAAATTAAATACTGTAGAATTTACTATAGTTGAAAAAATCTTGTTTATGTGGACTACAGTGTTTTTGCTGAAATTTCTATAGTTGTTACTACTGTTTTTTATATAATACTGTAGTATTTACTATAGTATTATACAGTATACTACAACATTCTATAGTAAGTACTAAACATGATCAAGGGACACTCCAGTATGTAGTATAGTATGCTACACTTTTAGAAAAAAGGGTTCCAAAGTGGTTCTTCGGCTTTCCCCATAGGAGAACCCTTTTTGGTTCCAGGTAGAACTGTTTTGGGTTCCATGTAGAACCCTTTCCACAGAAGGTTCTACCTGGAACCCAAAAGGGTTCTTTAAAATGGTTCTCAAATCAAATCAAATCAAATTTTATTTGTCACATACACATGGTTAGCAGATGTTAATGCGAGTGTAGCGAAATGCTTGTGCTTCTAGTTCCGACAATGCAGTAATAACCAACAAGTAATCTAACTAACAATTCCAAAACTACTGTCTTGTACACAGTGTGAGGGGATAAAGAATATGTACATAAGGATATATGAATGAGTGATGGTACAGAGCAGCATAGGCAGATACAGTAGATTGTATCGAGTACAGTATATACATATGAGATGAGTATGTAAACAAAGTGGCATAGTTAAAGTGGCTAGTGATACATGTATTACATAAGGATACGGGGGAAAGCTGAAGGCCCAGGCACACATGGCAGAATGGGAAGAGGGGGGGTGACAAGTAGTCCAGCAAAGGAGGAGCGGAAGGAGGGGGTATAGGTTGGGAGAAGGTCATAGAGGTATAGGTGGGTGCCAGGTTGTGAAAGGCTTTGTAGGTGAGGAGGAGTGTCTTAAAGACAATATGGGATTGAAGATTCTTTGATTTTACCATCTATCTGTCCATTCATGAGTCACGACTCACACGTGATGGCCCCCAGGGCCGTAACCATGGTTAGAGTTTCAGTGAGGTCCGAAAGGAAAATTTTGAAGCTCATTTACTGTATTTCTATACAATGAAAAAACTTTAAAATGCTATTTGGAGAACAGCAAAAATGACCCTGGCCATTATCACCTTGGTTGCTGTAGGTTCATTCACCTCAGTCAATCAGTCAAGCAAATAGCCTATTAACTATACAATTGTAATGTTATACCCCTGGAAGGAGGAAATATTATAAATGATTCACAATGACAGGTAGCATCAGCGACAAAATGGAAATGTATTGTATTGTTTGCATTTTGATTGCATTTAATGTATGACTAGGAATATAGGGAAGATAAACCATGTGAAGATGTTCATATTGAAACATTTTGTTGTTGTTGTTGTTGTTGTTGTTGTTCCTAACTTGTTTCCTCAGGGGACCCCACATGGGGCCCTGACCCCAACTTTGGGAACCCCTGTACTAACCTCTCTCTCTGTTTGCTTCCTCATGCATGCATTGCAGCCTGCCTTGGCCTTACCACTGAGAGCCACATCGTCTGTCTCAGTAGCCTACAATTTGCAAAGCAAAGTTATTATGAGAACTTTGTTGCGTATTTTTTGCTCCTGTTGAGGTAGCTTCTTACCTCATCCTTCTAGCTGTCTAAGTAATACTAACCAGAGCCCTTCAACGTTACTGCAGTGCAATATAAGTCTCTATTTACCAGTTGTGCACTCATTCTTCGAGTCTTTTTTGTTTGTTTCAGTGATGTCTGTAGACACGGCAGGTGTCGCAGGGACTTGAAAAAAAAAAGACTCGAAGAATGAGTGCACAACTGGTAAATAGTCGCTTATAGATATGCAAGTCAGTCATGTGGCTAGCTGCCGGCAGAGACTTCTATTGCACTGCAGTAATGTTGAAGGGCTCTGGTTAGTATCCAGCATCTCGCAAACACACCGTCAGCAGAGCCGACTGCGAACTTGGATTTTTCGGATTTCTTTTTATTTGTATTTATTTAAACGTAGGCTATTTGGGTCCATTTCCCCATTCTAAATCAACTAATATGGTAGATGAATTCCTTAAAATAATGTTTACCATTATGATAACGTTCTGCCACCAGTAGGAGTAGTAACATCAATGATGGTAACACCAATGAAATGGCCACAAATGCTCAAATCTAAGGTCATCTATCCTTTCAAAATAATTTACTAAAGTGATATGATTAATCATTTTGTTAACAGTATTATTTTAGTTTAACACCAAGTGACATTTTTGATTTAGACACACCAATTTATAAATGAAATCCTCATATTATGACATACTTAAACGTGTGATAAGCAAATCTTTTTACTTTAAACCTCTCCCCCGATAACAATTCACCACTGGACAGAATGCTCAAGGTCGTTGTATATCTTTGTAATGAGTGATTTTCAAGGCGGTAATATTAATTACATAAAACTGAGGGTCACACATTATACTGGTAAAGAAAATAGGTATTGTATAGCCTTCTTTGTTTTATTGATCTATACAATAAAATAAATAATTTTGTTCACTTTATAGCATTAAAAATCATATATCTATATACAGTATACTACGGTACCAGTCAAAAGTTTGGACACACCTACTAATTGAAGGGTTTTTCGTTATTTGACTATTTTCTACATTGTAGAATTATAGTGAAGATATCAACACTATGAAATAACACATATGGAATCATGTAGTAACCAGACAAGTGTTAAACAAATCAAACTATATTTTGTATTTGAGATTCTTCAAAGTAGCCACCCTTTGCCTTGATGACAGCTCTGCCCACACTTGGCATTCTCTCAACCAGCTTCATGAGTTAGTCACCTGGAATACATTTCAATTAACTGGTGTGCCTTGTTAAAAGATCATTTGTGGAATTTCTTTCCTTCTTAATTCGTTTGAGCCAATCAGTTGCGTTGTGACAAGGTATTTTTTTTCAATTTTTAATTGAACCTTTATTTAACTTGGCAAGTCACCCAACCACTTTAAAAACATTTAAATAGGCAAGTCACCCAACCACTTTAAAAACATTTAAATAGGCAAGTCACCCAACCACTTTAAAAACATTTAAATAGGCAAGTCACCCAACCACTTTAAAAACATTTAAATAGGCAAGTCACCCGACCACTTTAAAAACATTTAAATAGGCAAGTCACCCAACCACTTTAAAAACATTTAAATAGGCAAGTCACCCGATCACTTTAAAAACATTTAAATAGGCAAGTCACCCAACCACTTTAAAAACATTTAAATAGGCAAGTCACCCAACCACTTTAAAAACATTTAAATAGGCAAGTCACCCGACCACTTTAAAAACATTTAAATAGGCAAGTCACCCGACCACTTTAAAAACATTTAAATAGGCAAGTCACCCGACCACTTTAAAAACATTTAAATAGGCAAGTCACCCAACCACTTTAAAAACATTTAAATAGGCAAGTCACCCAACCACTTTAAAAACATTTAAATAGGCAAGTCACCCAACCACTTTAAAAACATTTAAATAGGCAAGTCACCCGACCACTTTTTTGGTTACTACATGATTCCATATGTGTATTTCATAGTTTTGATGTCTTCACTATTATTCTACAATGAATAGTAAAAATAAAGAAAAACCCTTGAATAAGTAGGTGTGTCCAATCTTTTGACTGGTACTGTTAATAAATCCCCAAAACATGTCACTACAACTCTACACATTACTGCTGGGACCAGCCAGGTTTGCTTACCCATAGAACTTTATACAATGACTAAACATGTCACTACAACTCTACACATCACTGCTGGGACCAGCCAGGTTTGCTTACCCATAGAACTTTATGCAATGACTAAACATGTCACTACAACTCTACACATTACTGCTGGGACCAGCTGATTTGCTTACCCATAGAACTTTATACAATGACTAAACATGTCACTACAACTCTACACATCACTGCTGGGACCAGCCAGGTTTGCTTACCCATAGAACTTTATACAATGACTAAACATGTCACTACAACTCTACACATCACTGCTGGGACCAGCCAGGTTTGCTTACCCATAGAACTTTATGCAATGACTAAACATGTCACTACAACTCTACACATTACTGCTGGGACCAGCCAGGTTTGCTTACCCATAGAACTTTATACAATGACTAAACATGTCACTACAACTCTACACATCACTGCTGGGACCAGCCAGGTTTGCTTACCCATAGAACTTTATACAATGACTAAACATGTCACTACAACTCTACACATCACTGCTGGGACCAGCCAGGTTTGCTTACCCATAGAACTTTATACAATGACTAAACATGTCACTACAACTCTACACATCACTGCTGGGACCAGCCAGGTTTGCTTACCCATAGAACTTTATACAATGACTAAACATGTCACTACAACTCTACACATCACTGCTGGGACCAGCCAGGTTTGCTTACCCATAGAACTTTATACAATGACTAAACATGTCACTACAACTCTACACATCACTGCTGGGACCAGCCAGGTTTGCTTACCCATAGAACTTTATACAATGACTAAACATGTCACTACAACTCTACACATCACTGCTGGGACCAGCCAGGTTTGCTTACCCATAGAACTTTATACAATGACTAAACATGTCACTACAACTCTACACATCACTGCTGGGACCAGCCAGGTTTGCTTACCCATAGAACTTTATACAATGACTAAACATGTCACTACAACTCTACACATTACTGCTGGGACCAGCCAGGTTTGCTTACCCATAGAACTTTATACAATGACTAAACATGTCACTACAACTCTACACATCACTGCTGGGACCAGCCAGGTTTGCTTACCCATAGAACTTTATACAATGACTAAACATGTCACTACAACTCTACACATCACTGCTGGGACCAGCCAGGTTTGCTTACCCATAGAACTTTATACAATGACTAAACATGTCACTACAACTCTACACATCACTGCTGGGACCAGCCAGGTTTGCTTACCCATAGAACTTTATACAATGACTAAACATGTCACTACAACTCTACACATCACTGCTGGGACCAGCCAGGTTTGCTTACCCATAGAACTTTATACAATGACTAAACATGTCACTACAACTCTACACATCACTGCTGGGACCAGCCAGGTTTGCTTACCCATAGAACTTTATACAATGACTAAACATGTCACTACAACTCTACACATCACTGCTGGGACCAGCCAGGTTTCCTTACCCATAGAACTTTATACAATGACTAAACATGTCACTACAACTCTACACATCACTGCTGGGACCAGCCAGGTTTGCTTACCCATAGAACTTTATACAATGACTAAACATGTCACTACAACTCTACACATCACTGCTGGGACCAGCCAGGTTTGCTTACCCATAGAACTTTATACAATGACTAAACATGTCACTACAACTCTACACATCACTGCTGGGACCAGCCAGGTTTGCTTACCCATAGAACTTTATACAATGACTAAACATGTCACTACAACTCTACACATCACTGCTGGGACCAGCCAGGTTTGCTTACCCATAGAACTTTATACAATGACTAAACATGTCACTACAACTCTACACATCACTGCTGGGACCAGCCAGGTTTGCTTACCCATAGAACTTTATACAATGACTAAACATGTCACTACAACTCTACACATCACTGCTGGGACCAGCCAGGTTTGCTTACCCATAGAACTTTATACAATGACTAAACATGTCACTACAACTCTACACATCACTGCTGGGACCAGCCAGGTTTGCTTACCCATAGAACTTTATACAATGACTAAACATGTCACTACAACTCTACACATCACTGCTGGAACCAGCCAGGTTTGCTTACCCATAGAACTTTATACAATGACTAAACATGTCACTACAACTCTACACATCACTGCTGGGACCAGCCAGGTTTGCTTACCCATAGAACTTTATACAATGACTAAACATGTCACTACAACTCTACACATCACTGCTGGGACCAGCCAGGTTTGCTTACCCATAGAACTTTATACAATGACTAAACATGTCACTACAACTCTACACATCACTGCTGGGACCAGCCAGGTTTGCTTACCCATAGAACTTTATACAATGACTAAACATGTCACTACAACTCTACACATCACTGCTGGGACCAGCCAGGTTTGCTTACCCATAGAACTTTATACAATGACTAAACATGTCACTACAACTCTACACATCACTGCTGGGACCAGCCAGGTTTGCTTACCCATAGAACTTTATACAATGACTAAACATGTCACTACAACTCTACACATCACTGCTGGGACCAGCCAGGTTTGCTTACCCATAGAACTTTATACAATGACTAAACATGTCACTACAACTCTACACATCACTGCTGGGACCAGCCAGGTTTGCTTACCCATAGAACTTTATACAATGACTAAACATGTCACTACAACTCTACACATCACTGCTGGGACCAGCCAGGTTTGCTTACCCATAGAACTTTATACAATGACTAAACATGTCACTACAACTCTACACATCACTGCTGGGACCAGCCAGGTTTGCTTACCCATAGAACTTTATACAATGACTAAACATGTCACTACAACTCTACACATCACTGCTGGGACCAGCCAGGTTTGCTTACCCATAGAACTTTATACAATGACTAAACATGTCACTACAACTCTACACATCACTGCTGGGACCAGCCAGGTTTGCTTACCCATAGAACTTTATACAATGACTAAACATACAGTTTAAAAGACTTGCATTACAATTTATCATTGATGAACAGTTCACTATAAACAAAAATACGTATGATGTGTAACTATTTGTCATTTTAAAGTGTTTTTCATGGCCAATGCAACCGCAATTCAAGAACGACCATGAATCAATGTTGTTTTCGCTCACAAAACAATTATAAACTCAGCAATAAAAGAAACATCCTCTCACTGTCAACTGCGCTTATTTTCAGCAAACTTAACATGTGTAAATATTTGTATGAACAACAAGATTCAACAACTGAGACAAACTGAAAACGTTCCACAGACATGTGACTAACAGAAATGGAATAATGTGTCCCTGAACAAAGGGGTGGTCAAAATCAAAAGTAACAGTCAGTATCTGGTGTGGCCACCAGCTGTATTAAGTACTGCAGTGCATCTCCTCCTCATGGACTGCACCAGGTTTGCCAGTTCTTGCTGTGAGATGTTACCCCACTCTTCCCCCAAGGCACCTGCAAGTTCCTGGACATTTCTAGCCCTCACCCTCTGATCCAACAGGTCCCAGACGTGCTCAATGGGATTGAGATCCTTGCTCTTCGTTGGCCATGGCAGAACAATGACATTCATGTCTTGCAGGAAATCACACGCAGAATGAGCAGTATGGCTGGTGAAATTGTCATGCTGGAGGGTCATGTCAGGATGAGCCTGCAGGAAGAGTACCACATGAGGGAGGAGGATGTCTTCCCTGTAACGCACAGCGTTGAGATTGCCTACAATGACAACAAGCTCAGTCCGGTGATGCTGTGACACACCGCCCCAAACCATGACAGAGCCTCCACCTCCAAATTGATCCCGCTTCAGAGTACAGGCCTCGGTGTAATGCTCATTCCTTCGACGATAAACGCGGATCCGACCATCACCCCTGGTGAGACAAATCCGCAATTGTCAGTGAAGAGCACTTTTTGCCAGTCCTGTCTGGTCCAGCGACGGTGGGTTTGTGCCCATAGGCGATGTTGTTGCCGGTGATGTCTGGTGAGGACCTGCCTTACAACAGGCCTACAAGCCCTCAGTCTAGCCTCTCTCAGCCTATTGCGGACAGTCTGAGCACTGATGGAGGGATTGTGCGTTCCTGGTGTAACTCGGGCAGTTGTTGTTGCTGTCCTGTACCTGTCCTGCAGCTGTGATGTTCGGATGTACCGATCCTGTGCAAGTGTTGTTACACGTGGTCTGCCACTGTGAGGACGATCAGCTGTCCGTCCTGCCTCCCTGTAGCACTGTCTTAGGCGTCTCACAATGGGGACATTGCAATTTATTGCCCTGGCCACATCTGCAGACCTCATCCCTCCTTGCAGCATGCCTAAGGAACGTTCACACAGATGATCAGGGACCCTGGGCATTTTTTTTTTGTGTTTTTCAGAGTCAGTAGAAAGGTGTATTTAGTGTCCTAAGTTTTCAGAACTGTGACCTTAATTGCCTACCGTCTGTAAGCTGTTAGTGTCTTAACGACCGTTCCACAGGTGCATGTTCATTAATTGTTTATGGCTCATTGAACAAGCATGGGAAACAGTGTTAAAACCCACGTATATCAGTGCATTCGAAACAGCTTAACCATTAGGAAACTTCTATTCGATCAAATAAGCCTCAGGTAGAAAATGAGCAATTACATTTTTGTTGACCAAATTCGACACTCTCATTGACCTCCATACAAAAATTCTCCACTTCGTGGTTCTATTTTCATGGACAGATTTTGGGTGGAGTAAGCCCTCTTGCTTCGCCTCTTCCTCTCTGGTTATAGCCACTGCTAATCCAGTTCATTAACATGCATCCACCCTGTTTGAGCTGAATTCCACTGTTCATAAATCTTTTTGAACTTTGTTTTGCTTTTACTGACGTAATCAGTAGAAGAAGGCTTTTTGAGCTTTATTTTCCATGGGCTGACGTAATCAGTAGAAGAAGGCTTTTTGAGCTTTATTTTCCATGGACTGACGTAATCAGTAGAAGAAGGCTTTTTGAGCTTTATTTTCCATGGACTGACGTAATCAGTAGAAGAAGGCTTTTGGAGCTTTATTTTCCATGGACTGACGTAATCAGTAGAAGAAGGCTTTTTGAGCTTTATTTTCCATGGACTGACGTAATCAGTAGAAGAAGGCTTTTTGAGCTTTATTTTCCATGGACTGATGTAATCAGTAGAATAAGGCTTTTTGAGCTTTATTTTCCATGGACTGATGTAATCAGTAGAAGAAGGCTTTTTGAGCTTTATTTTCCATGGACTGATGTAATCAGTAGAAGAAGGCTTTTTGAGCTTTATTTTCCATGGACTGACGTAATCAGTAGAAGAAGGCTTTTGGAGCTTTATTTTCCATGGACTGATGTAATCAGTAGAAGAAGGCTTTTTGAGCTTTATTTTCCATGGACTGATGTAATCAGTAGAAGAAGGCTTTTTGAGCTTTATTTTCCATGGACTGATGTAATCAGTAGACGAAGGCTTTTTGAGCTTTATTTTCCATGGACTGACGTAATCAGTAGAAGAAGGCTTTTTGAGCTTTATTTTCCATGGACTGATGTAACCAGTAGAAGAAGGCTTTTTGAGCTTTATTTTCCATGGACTGACAGTAGCAGTAGCAGTATGTAGCACTATAATAACCCGGCCAGTCCCTCCCAGAGTCCCAGCAGACCACAGTTAATACAGGTGACAGTCTGCTGTTGTCACGTTCTGACCTTTATTTCTGTTGTTTTGTCATTATTTAGTATGGTCAGGGCGTGAGTTGTGGTGGGCAGTCTATGTTTGTTTTTCTATGATTTTGGTATTTCTATGTTTCGGCCTAGTATAGTTCTCAATCAGAGGCAGGTGTCATTAGTTGTCTCTGATTGAGAATCATACTTAGGTAGCCTGGGTTTCACTGTTTGTTTGTGGGTGATTGTCTATGTTAGTTGCTTGTGTCAGCACAGGGGCCTGTTGCACAAAAGTAGAATTAAGACATCCGGGATAAATGACTCAGCTGAGCTCAATGAAGCCAAAACATGTGCGTCCAGGCTTAATTGGTTGCACAAAGACCAAGCCAGGATGAGCAGACACGGATTCATTAAGCCAGGTGAAACCAATCCTGGATAGGTGCGCGCTCACGGCTCACTCAAATAGACCCCGCCACAGATCACAGATTAACTGATTTACCATGGCAACTAGAGCCGCGTACTTTTCCCCGTCGGAAGCACAAATCCTCATGGAGGCATACGAGGAGGTAAAATATATAATTAAGAAGAAAGGCAACACCGCCACAGTGATAAAGCAAAGAGAAAAAGCGTGGCAAAGTATTGCAGACCGCCTGAATGCGTAAGTAGTGCACAATTACACACTCACCGCTCCGCTGAAACATCACAATTACAATTCAAATATTTAATTCACATCTCCAAAAATGCAGTTGTACTGTAATTATGAAACGGTTAATTTTTTTTTATTGAAATGCACTGCAGATATGAGTGAAATTGTGTAAAGTAACTCCATCACACTGTATAAAGCTATGATAAAATTTTTGATATTTTTACTGAAAACAAGACAAAAATACCAAGTAATTTTTTGCAGTGTGACTCCATTAAGTGTGTGTGTGTGTGTGTGTGTGTGTGTAGATTAAACATGAACGGGCCAAAACGGACATGGCAGCAGGTCAAAATCAAATACAAGAACATTCTGCAGAATGGTATGGTCCCTGACTAATATTTAACAAAGCACAAGCATATATTGTACCCAGAAGGTGCCTGCTCACACATTGTCTGTACTGTTTTAGCAGTGAAAAAGAATACCCACAGACAAGGCACGGGTGGTGGGTCACCAAAGGCTGACCTTACCCCAGCAGAGGACATGGCCTTGGAGCTAAATAAAGGCAGGCCCGTCTTAGAGGGGATCCCTGGGGGGAAAGAGACTTCATTCAAGGTATGTCCTTCCATCTCTACATGGGATACAACCACATTCATATTGAATCAATTTGGACTGTCTGACTTTGGTTTACCTATTGCCTTGCAGTGTCTGGCAGCACTGTGTTCCTGTTAGAGCCACCAGCACAAGCACCAGACGATGCTGATCCAGTGAGTACTCCATCAAAGGCATACTGTAGGCCTGGCATGTCTTGTCTACTAGCTTCAATATGAATCCGATTAAATGTGATAGGGTGAAGGCCCCAGTGCAGCAGCAACAGCACATGATGGAGACGATGATGAGGAGGAGACCATCTCTCTGGATTCCAGAAGGCATGAGGTATCATGTTAAGACTGTGAAAGTACTATTTACTCTACAATGGTGAGGAGTCCTCATCAAAATCAAAAAATCTAATTTCTTTTACAGGACCCAGATGCTATACAGTGGGAAAACCAGCCTGGCAACATAGTGCGTATTAATAAAAGGACACCACATCCTGCCAAATTCCAGCTGCGCTAATTGTATTGTGTTCACAGAGCTCACAAGCTATCAGAAAGTTGTATGGCAACCACCTCCGGTGCCAAATAGAACTGGCAGACATAGACATTCAGTACAAGAAGAAAAAGATGGAAAATCTTGCACTGGAGTTCGAAATAAAAAAGAGGACAATTAGGAAACTGGACCTTGAAATAAAAAAACTTGAGAGGGAGGTGAGATATGCCTTCAATGTACACTGTATGCTAACTGTAACACAAATGTATTAATCATTATTTTTCTTTCCTCCCCCAGCTCCAAGAAGATGACACAGCTCAAAATAAAAATTAGGTATATTCTCGTAAAGTCAAGTGAGCCATGACATATGAGCTCTTATTGTGAGCACACAGGACGGTGGCATCTTTCTAAGGTTTTTTTTATTTTCCCAGCAATCAGTACAACCACGTCATCGTTATAAGGCATCGCCCTCTTTTGCCCACCCCCCCCAGCACCAGGTGTGGCCACTAGCCTATATGAAGGCCCAAAATTGTGTGTTCCTTTCTGCTCTGACAATGGCATGCCCATTTGTGCGAGATGTGGTGGATGAAGAAGCACTTGTGCTGAGGAGAGCCTTCAGGTGAGAAAGGGTCTTCAGGGACCGGTTGGACCCACTGGCCTTCCCTGATGACCATCTATATGAAAGATACAGGTTTTCTGCAGATGGCATCAGGTATCTATGCAGACTACTGGGTCCCAGGATTAAGCACCGCACTGCACGGAGCCATGCACTGAGTGTGGAGCAAATGGTTTGTGTGGCCTTGCGCTTTTTTGCTAGTGGAGCCTTCCTGTACTCAGTGGGGGATGCAGAACAGCTGAACAAGGCCACAATTTGCCGCACAATAAGGAGTGTGTGTCTGGCTATCAAAGCATTAGCAGATGTCTTCATCTCCTTCCCTGGCCACAGAAGACTCTGTGACATCAAAGAGGAGTTCTATAGGATTGCAGGTAAGAGGATCTACAAATTACAGGACAACTGTTAACACATAGTAGGATACTCATTACTTTGTGTGACAGGTTTCCCCAATGTCATTGGTGCAGTGGACTGCACACACATAAGGATAAAAGCCCCCTCAGGTGCCCATGAGGCTGATTTTGTGAATAGGAAATCCTTTCACAGCATTAATGTTCAGGTGAACATAACTTTTTGATATTGTCCATTGACGAACACTCTGCATTGCCAGTGATGTGCATTGATTGGTGTAATATTCCTCATCTTATGATTTCAGATGGTCTGCAATGCTGACTGTGTGATCAGCAATGTTGTGGCAAAATGGCCTGGCTCAGTCCATGACTCCAGAATCTTTCGGGCCTCTGAAATCTATCAGTGCCTATCACAAGGTAAGCCACACAACCCCTATTTATAACCATCATGGCTGTGTCAAGAATATCACTGTGTTTATGAGGTAGTAATGATGAGATTTTGTGTTGACAGGTGAATTCTCTGTGTTGCTGGGAGACAGGGGGTATGGCTGCCAGCCTTTTCTCCTGACACCTTTCACAGACCCCCAGGAAGCACAGCAGGCCTACAACCATGCCCATGCCAGGACCAGGGCCAGAGTTGAAATGACCTTTGGCCTCCTGAAGGCACGCTTTCACTGCCTTCACAAATTAAGGGTCAGCCCTGTTAGGGCATGTGATATTACTGTGGCTTGTGCTGTCCTCCACAATGTGGCCTGCCTGAGGAAGGAGAGGGCCCCCAGAGTGCCACCAGCCATGGACTGGGACAATCCGGCAATCTTCCCTGATGACGACAGTGGTCGGCTGCTGAGGGACCAATATGTGTTGAATTATTTTAGTTAGTATGTGTGCTTTCAATTTTGGTTAAATATGTCCTGCGGTGGCAGAGGAATTTGGGTTTTTTTGGGTTCGTTTTTTGACGAATTTGGCCTCTTATGATGTTTGTGCGGTATACTGTGTGTAATACAAGGCTGCAGGGAGGCTACTGCATCCATTCATTTGTCTGTTCAGTTGATGTGTATGGATTTGTCCTGCATTTATTTTAGTGTGCAGACATGCAGGGTGTGTTATACACATTCAAAGGTCTGTATATGTATCATTTTGTATAATATGCTTAGATTCTGTGCTTTCCATCTTGTAGAGTCACTGTGACTTCAGTTTTGAAAGGAGCTGATGGTTTACCTGCTTTGTTTTGTCCTTATTCAATAAAGGAACATAATGTTACACATTGTGTTTTTATATTCATATGGAATGTGTATTTGTTTATATGACAGAGTACTAGGGCCACACTGAAGAAAAAGGATAAAGTCATAAATTTGAGGCTGGTTCTTTCTGCAGAAAAGCTACATATTGTTTTTACAGTTTTGATACTTATGACAATGTGATACTTAATATTCTGGCACATCAGCATGTCTTTGTTTATGAAACCATACTGAAGTACAATTTCACGAAATGCCCCACATCTGTCATTTTAACAACTGTCCTCCTTTAAAACAACTGGTTACAATTTTATGACTTGTGTTTTTTTCCCCTCTGTGGCCCTAATATTCTAGCATTTTATATATAGCCTTATAGTCTATGGGAAACTGTAAATTATCTAATGATAGCAACATCATCTAAAAATCATTTTTTATCCAAAATCATTGAAATTAATGATCACAAACGTTTAAATAACAGTGGGTCTAGTTATATGTGATAACAATGTATAGTGAGCAGTGAAATAACTATTGGTTTCCATTTGTGGTGACTGCTGACTGACATTAGGGATGAGATTAAATAGATCCTGGAATTTAGCCTGGTCTGGAGCAGGCTAGCTCCACAGAATAAATCTCCATGGTAATTTATACCATAACATATCCTCCTGCCCCCTATCCATCTTTAGTGCAACCGGATTACGGATCAATTGAGCCAGGATCACCAAGATATCCTGGCTTAATCCCTTATCCTAGTTTTGTGCAACAGGCCCCAGGTCTCATTATAGCTTCACGGTCGTTTATTGTTTTGTATAGTTTGTATTCAGTGTTTTCTTTAATTAAAAACTTCATCATGAACACATACCACGCTGCATTTTGGTCCGTTCCTTACGACGATCGTGACAGCTACAACCTATGTCTGGTTGCAACAGCCAGCCTCTAATAAATTAGCACAGATTTTTAGTGTGGGCAAAGGCTTTGTTCCTTATTTTCTCAAGCCCTCAGTGTAAAACAAAGACACATGATTGCTGCGGTCACGTGCATACACACACACCAGGATTGTTTGGTCCCCCACTGAGATCATAGCATAATGAATGTGGAGAGTTTTAAAGTTTTGATTAGTTGTAAAAAAAAAATCTGTGCGTCTTCTTGTATGACATTGGAGAAATACTTTTTACAGATGCCTGTAACTGCCGAGATGTTAAGTGTATAACATTACCCATGCGTTTCCTGGCTCCACTAGACTTCCTGCTAACGCCACACTAATGACTAACACAGATTAAGTATAGGAGAGGGGAGGGGAAGGGAGATGAGGGGAGAACTTGCGTAATCCCCATGTCACATCCAGACTGCCTGCTGACCATCAAACATGATTCACATCAACTATTGGCCTAGTAGTCACAAACACAACTATTGGCCCTGTGCTCGTCTCTGTGGGTGGTAGAGAACATTCCAGCCACACACATGCACACGGTATCTCTGTCCACTGATAGAGGTCAGATCACAGCCCAGCTGTGGCCCTCCTTGGGAGTGGACAGAAAATCTATGGTGTTTATTTTCTAAAATATCAGTCTGACTTCATCGCTTTAGATTCTCCAGTGTCTGTCTGTCTGCCTGTTTTAGCTCCTGTAATGGCTCTGTATCTATCTCTTCTTCCAGCCAGTCTCTGTAAACGTGTTGAACTCTACAAGTCTTAAATATCTACATTTGTCATTCATTCCCTACCAGTCAAAAATTTGGACACACCTGCTCATTCAAGGGTTTTTCTTTATGTTTACTATTTTCTACATTGATATGTAGAAAGATATCAAAACTATGAAATAACACACATGGAATTATGCAGTAACCAAAAAAGTGTTAAACAAATCAAAATATATTTTATATTTGAGATTCTTCATAGTAGCCACCCTTTGCCTTGATGACAGCTTTGCACACTCTTGGCATTCTCTCAACCAGCTTCATGAGGTAGTCACCTGGAATGCATTGTTAAAAGTTCATTTGTGGAATTTCTTTCCTTCTTAATGCGTTTGAGCCAATCAGTTGTGTTGTGACAAGGTACATGAGGTATACCGAAGATATCCCTATTTGGTAAAAGACCCAGTCCATATTATGGCAAGAACAGCTCAAATAAGCAAAGAGAAATACAGTCCATCATGACTTTAAGACATGAAGGTCAGTCAATCCGGAAACTTTTAATGTTTCTTCAAGTGCAGTCGGAAAAAAAACATCAAGAGCTATGCTGAAACTGGCTCTCACGAGAACCACCACAGGAAAGGAAGACCCAGAGGAAAAGTTCATTAGAGTTACGAGCCTCAAAAATTGAAGCCCAAATAATTAATTCACAGAGTTCAAGTAACAGACACATCTCAACATCAACTGTTCAGAGGAGACTGCGTGAATCAGGCCTTCATGGTCATATTGCTGCAAAGAATTCACTACAAAAGGTCACCAATAATAAGAAGAGACTTGCTTGGGCCAAGAAACACGAGCAATGGACATTAGACTGGTGGAAATCTGTCCTTTGGTCTGATGAGTCCAAATTTGCAGTGTCTTTGTGAGACACAGAGTAGGTGATCGGATGTTCTCTGAGATCACCCATGAGGAGGAGGTGTGATAGTGTGGGGGTGCTTTGCTGGGGAAACTGTGAGTGATTTATTTAGAACTCAAGGCACACTCAACCAGCATGGCTACCACAGCATTCTGCAGCGATACGCAATCCCATCTGGTTTGCGCTTAGTGGGACTATCATTTGTTCTTCAACAGGACAATGACCCAACCCACCCCCAGGCTGTGTAAGGGCTATTTGACCAGGAAGGAGAGTGACGGAGTGTTGCATCAGATGACCTGGCCTCCACAATCACCCGACCTCAACCCAATTGATATAGTTTGGGATGAGTTGGACCGCAGAGTGCAGGAAAAGCAGCCAACAAGTGCTCAGCTGATGTGGGAACTCCTTCAAGACTGTTGGAAAAGCATTCCGGGAGAAGCTGGATGTGAGAATGCCAAGAGTGTGCAAAGCTGTCATGAAGGCAAAGGGTGGCTACTTTGAAGAATGTAAAATATTAAATATATTTTGATTCATTTGTGTTATTTCATAGCTTTGATGCCTTCACTATTATTCTAAAATGTTGAAAATAGTCAAAGAAAAAGCCCATTCTTACCATCCACAGAGTGATGTTAGTTTAGTCAGACGTGAGGGTGAGGTTCCATTCTTACCATCCACAGAGTGATGTTAGTTTAGTCAGACGTGAGGGTGAGGTTCCATTCTTACCATCCACAGAGTGATGTTAGCGTAGTCAGACGTGAGGGTGAGGTTCCATTCTTACCACCCACAGAGTGATGTTAGTTTAGTCAGACGTGAGGGTGAGGTTCCATTCTTACCATCCACAGAGTGATGTTAGTGTAGTCAGACGTGAGGGTGGGGTTCCATTCTTACCATCCACAGAGTGATGTTAGTGTAGTCAGACGTGAGGGTGAGGTTCCATTCTTACCATCCACAGAGTGATGTTAGTGTAGTCAGACGTGAGGGTGGGGTTCCATTCTTACCATCCACAGAGTGATGTTAGTGTAGTCAGACGTGAGGGTGGGGTTCCATTCTTACCATCCACAGAGTGATGTTAGTGTAGTCAGACGTGAGGGTGAGGTTCCATTCTTACCATCCACAGAGTTATGTTAGTGTAGTCAGACGTGAGGATGAGATTCCATTCCCCTCTATCATGGAACACCACTAGCTGGGGGAGACAGTTGCCCTGTGAGGAAAACGGGAATAGGAAGTGACCAGGTGCTATGCCCCCCCTCCAGGGATAAACCTACTAGCAATTATTTCACTCCAGTAGCAGAATATCTGAGTCATTATCCTGTTACCAGCCTCCACATCTGCTTCTGCTGCTGGTCTGCTCTGTCCAGGGAGGGAGGGGAGAGGTAAGGAGAGATGACGAGGCGGCAAGGAGAGCAGAGCATAGGAGAAGACAGGATAGGAGAAGACAGGATAGGAGAAGACAGGATAGGAGAAGACAGGATAGGAGAAGTAGTCTACTGCTGCAGCAACTGAACTCTGGTAAACTCCTTTGTTTCACAACGATTTGTGCCATTTTGTGCCTCTTGAATGTACCCCTTGCAAATGTTTGACAAAATGGTTCACCTCAGGTAATTCAATGAAAGGCAGCAATAAATCATTTCATTAATTTGTTACGATGAGAATCTAAGCCAAATGCAGATGGGAGTTTGGCTGGAACTTCAAGGATGTTAGTAAACAACATAAACACACCCACCACAGTCACACACACACACACGTACCTGACTTAAGGCTTCAAATTCATGTGGCTGTGCTAACAATGAAACACTGTATCCAGCAAATCAATGTAATGAGTTGCTGGTGAAAGATTCTGTCACATTGTACAGCTTCTTTGTGCAACTTCTTCCTCATTATCGTTCAACCCCATCATCTGGCTCTGTCTGGTCCATGTTGGTCTGTCCTTGTTGTCGGGGTCTGAGTCTGGCTGGGTTCACTGGCGTTGGCCTTCTCTCTGACTCATTTCCCCTTTGACAGAAATGGGTGGGTCTGGGTGTTCCTGCGCACTGCCACATGTGTGTGTGTGTGTGTGTGTTTTGGAGCGTAAACTGAGCCAAGCTATTTTCCTATTTAGCTACTGCAGCGCGGATTGCAGAGGTAGTGTCTATTTAAATCATAATATTATTGTGTGTCTCTCTCTTTGTGTCATGATAATGTGTCCTCAACCACTGAGACATCAACACACCTTTACAACGTCACCAAGACTTCTGCAGTTTAAAAACATTTATGGATATTTAATTATCAGTAAACATCACTATTAGGCTCTACCTCTGCTTATACAGGTACAGATGAGTCCAGATCAGTCCCATGAGTTTGCCCTCTTAAGGGTAATTCCTGTTGACACCCAAGCATAGATCCAAATTAGTATTTTTTAAATTACCCTTCAGAAATACTTGTAATAGGCCTCTAATTATGACAATAAAATAAATATATTTTTAAGTTTGTAGAAAAATATTCTGGAATTGTTGCATAAATGCCACATTGGGCTTTGATTGTAGAAACATTTTGTAGTAAGAAAACTGAAATTCTATAGAAATCATATCAAAATGGATGAAAAGCATTGACGTGATGGAACATTTTTGACAACTGTGAATCTGAAATGAAGTTATATTTTATCTGAAATAGCTAAATTGATCAACTTGACCGATCCAAATATTAGTATTTTGCTATCAAAAATGTATATTCTTGAAAGGAATAACTATTTTCTATGAATGAGGAACATCTAACTTACATTTAGTAATATTTGAAAAACAGCTTCTATCTCAAGGCCATCAGACTGCTAAATGGCCATCACTAGCACATCAGAGGTGGCTGCCTATAGACATAGACTAGGAATCACTGGCCACTTTTAGAAATGGATCACTAGCCACTTTAATAATGTCCCCGTATCTTGCATTACTCATCTCATATGTGTAAACTGTACTCTATACTATTCTACGGTATCTTAGTCACTTTAAGTGTTTGTAAATATTGCATCACCCATATCATATGTACAGTTGAAGTTGGAAGTTTACATACACTTAGGTTGGAGTCATTAAAACTTGTTTTTCAACCACTCAACAAGTTTCTTGTTAACTACAAGGCGGTTAGGACATCTACTTTGTGCATGACACAATACATTTTTTCCAAAAATTGTTTACAGACACATAGTTTTTATTTGGCTGTCCCTACTGGCTTTTTTTGCAATTCTTGAAAAACTACCTCAAGCTCTGGCTCACAACGTTCTTTCCTCTATTCATTTTTCTCTACATAATCATTTCATCTTGGGGAAGACAGGAAATTACATCTCAAGTCATGTATGGCGTACAACATACGCTTGTGTAGGGGACTAGGGGACAGGTCCCTTGTGTTTCAGAAGCTACTGATGCCACAAGAATCCTATTGACACACAACAAATACTACTAAGAGATACATGTGGGTCTAAGGAGTATGTAGTGTTTGACATTGTTTTTTAGTTTAGGACCTGTACGCGATGCAATATACAGTGGGAAACGTTGCGTTTTTCCTGCCGTGGGTCTCACAGGGTTATAAGAAAACATACCTCCCATGGCTCCCATGGCCACTGAGACCAACTGGGGAGGGTTTGCTTGGTGACAGTGTGTCTCCATCTATGAATATTTCATCATGTTCAAAACAATATTACTATTACCACCTTATTCACAATGGTATAGTGCAGTTAAGGTGAGGTATCGTACGATATTTAAACACAGGACGTTTTCTGTTCTTTACTCTAAAGGAGAGGTATATTTTCTCAACTTTCAGGGTTACTTCTGACAAAAGATAAGAAGACACTTGGGTCGTATGAGGACTCATCTGATTAGAGTGTCACGAACATCTAGAGCTAGTCACATTACCCTCATTTTCTCCAGTACCACTATGGCTGATCCTGTAAAACAACACATTTCACTGCACCTATCCAGTGTACAGTATCTGACAATAAAAAACAGAATCAATGGGCTATTGTGTGGGTTCTTTGAGAATGTACTAAAATTGTTTATTACATAACTACAACTTTATTAAATGTTATTTTTGGAATGCCACAATGTTTTCTTTTTTCACCCCACCTTCCCCCACTTTATACACCCCCATCACATAATTTCATCCCCAGACGGCTCTCTGTTAATTGAGCCTGGGGACGAGGTTACTCATCACAGAACATCTATATTATTTATTTTAAATGAGGACCTGTTTGATCTGATCAGTTAGTGATGTAGATCTGGTTACTTTAACCACCATGCTGCTCTAACAGTCACAGACTAACTGACAAGTATGAAAGGGATGGAATGTGGTGGCAGTTTAATTCCACAGAAGGCTGCTGAGGGGAGAATGGCCCCCGGGTGGCACTAATCATCACCATGCAGATTGCCATCATTACCTAGGTAGTTGGCTGGATACACGTGCACACACGCAGGAAAGCACAAACACACGAACACACAAGCTCCTATAGGGACACCTGAAGAACCCTTTTTTTCAAATAGTGTAGTGATGCTCAGCAAGTCCTCATCATCCTTTAATTAATTTATAAGAGACCAGAGGCACAACTGGAATGTGGTCCCGTCCACAGCATACAGTGCATTCGGAAAGTATTCAGACCCCTTGACTTGTACCACATTTTTTTGTTGTTGAATTTTACCCCCTTTTCTCCCCAATTTTGTGGTATCCATTTGTTAGTATCTATCTTGTCTCATCGCTACAACTCCCGTATGGGCTCAAGAGAGAAGAAGGTTGAAAGCCATGCGTCCTTTGATACACAAGCCAACCAAGCCGCACTGCTTCTTAACACAGTGTGCATCCAACCCGGAAGCCAGCCGCACCAATGTTTCTGAGAAAACATTGGTTAGCGTGCACTGCGCCCGGCCCGCCACAGGACAATGATATCCCTACCGGCCAAACCTCCCCTAACCCGGACGACGCTAGGCCAATTGTGCGTCGCTCCATGGACCTCCCGGTTGCGACAGAGCCTGGGCTTGAACCCAGAGTCTCTGGTGGCACAGTGCTCTAGACCACTGCGCCACCCGGGAGGTGACTTTTTCCACATTTTGTTACGTTATTCTAAAATTGCTTAAATGTTTTTTTTATCATCACTAACACACATAATGACAAAGCGGAAAGCGGAAACAGGTTTTAGGAATTTCCGCCCATTTTTTTCCAATTTAAAAAACAGAAATACCTTCTTTACATAAGTATTCAGACCCTTTGCTATGAGACTCCTTATTGGGCTCAGGTGTAACCTGTTTCCATTGATCATCCTTAAGATGTTTCTACAACTTGATTGGAGTCCACCTGTGGTAAATCCAACTGATTGGACATGATGTGGAAAGGCACACACCTGTCTATTTAAGGTCCCACAGTTGACAGTGCATGTCAGAGCTAAAAACCAAGCCATGAGGTCAAAGGAATTGTCTGCAGAGCTCCGAGACAGGATTGTGTCAAGGCACAGATCTGGGGAAGGGTACTAAAAGATTTCTGCAGCATTGAAGGACCCCAAGAACACAGTGGCCTCCATCATTCTTAAATCGAAGAAGTTTGGAACCACCAAGACTCTACCTAGAGCTGGCCGCCCAGCCAAACTGAGCAATTGGGGGAGAAGGGCCTTGGTCAGGGAGGTGACCAAGAATCCGATGGTCACTCTGATAGAGCTCCAGAGTTCATCTGTGGAGATAGGAGAACCTTCCAGAAGGACAACCGTCTATCCAGCACTCCACCTATCAGACCTTTATGGTAGAGTGGCCAGACGGAAGACTCTCCTCAGTAAAAGGCACATGACAGCCCAATTGGAGCCCAACCTAAAGGACTCTCAGACTATGAGAAACAAGATTCTCTAGTCTGATGATAACAAGATTGAACTCTTTGGAACTCTTTGTCAAGCATCACGTCTAGAGAAAACCTAGGCAACATCCCTATGGTGAAGCACGGTGGTGGCAGCATCATGCTGTGGGGATGTTTTTCAGCAGCAGGGACTGGGAGAATAGTCAGAATCAAGGGAAAGATGAACGAAGCAAGGTACAGAGAGATCGTTGATGAAAACCTGCTCCAGAGCGCTCAGGACCTCAGACTGGGGCGAAGGTTCACCTTCCAACAGGACAACGACCCTAAGCACACAGCCAAGACAAAACATGAGTGGCTTAGGGACAAGTCTCTGAATGTCCTTGAGTGGCCCAGCCAGAGCCCAGACTTGAACCCAATCTAACATCTCTGGAAAGACCTGAAAATAGCTGCGCAGCAACGCTCCCCATCCAACCTGACAGAGCTTGAGAAGATCTGCAGAGAAGAATGGGAGAAACTCCCCAAATACAGGTATGCCAGGCTTGTAGCGCCATACCCAAGAAGACTCAAGGCTGTAATCACTGCCAAAGGTGTTTCAAAGTTGAGGGTCTGAATACTTACGTAAATGTGATATTTCATTCTTTTTTAAATATATATTTGGAAACCTGTTTTTGCTTTGTCATTACGGGGTATTTTTATTTAACTAGGCAAGTCAGTTAATTACAAGTTCTTATTTTACACTGACGGCCTACCCCAGCCAAACCCACCCATAACCCCGATAATCACCAGCAATGCTGCATGCTGTAAAGAGTGGATTGGACTAGCAGAGACAGTGCACCGTATTAATTATACTCCTTCAGTACCGTCAATATCTGGCCAGGGATGCCAACTTTCTGACTCATATAGTCTTATCTCCAGACTGTTACAAAATACAGAACAGAACACCTCAGAACACCTGTACATTCTGAAGAACTGACTGAAGCTCACTGGCAAGAATCTGAATTTTATTACAATTCAAGGAAACTTTTGCAGGGTTTGTTGAAAGGGAATTGAGTCAACTGTATAATCCCTCCTTGTTTCTCAAAGAGTAATGAGTCATTGTAGAAGGAGCCCAGATTGTTTTGGTAGACTTCTAGACTTCTGCACTCTCTATGCCCTACTTTGCTATTACGCCCACTTCTTACTCAATTGGGAGTTATGGAGAGAAAATCAAATTTGATATTTAGGAGGGAAAGATGTAACTACATTGAACCATGGATATTATATTTTAAGAGGGGAATTTCTGTATCCAAACCTAGCAAGGGAGTGTTAGCATGTTAGTGTTGATAATGTTCAGACAATGTAAGACCTGTCTTTTCTTCATCCACCTCCATGATCTCTGAGCACGATTGTCTGTACTTTCAGTGGAAGGACTGGCGTTGTGTAGGAGAGACAGGGTGACACCATGCACCTGTCAGAGGACAATGGCCCTTCCCCTGCAAGGTCTATAGTGTGATGGTCAGAGTAGAGGCCATTGGGCTGTGCCTGTAACACAGCCCATCTAAATCCACACACCACCCAACCAAGCAGTGTTAAAACCAACTCTGCCCTTTCAAACGGTGTAAAACCCACAATGCCCATCCAGAGCCAAGACAGGACAAAATATGGCTTCAGCTGGCCCTTAATTCAGTGACCAACACAGACTAAACATCTCCCTGTCTCCCCCGTCATCATCGTTCACCCAGTCCCCTCCTCACCCAGTCCCATGTCCTTCTAATAGCACAGGAGCTGATAACATCATTGGATAAACATTGTTCTGAAATCAACAGCTAGCACCTGACGTTTTACAATTTGCAGTGCACTTGTTTGGGATGTGTTTGTGTGCGTGTGTGTGTGGCGGGAATGTTCTCTGACGAGCACTGGGCCTAAACCTCCTATGTGGGTGTACACTTGCGTGCGTGTAAGTGTTTTGGAGCATATCTGATTGTAGATCCGACTGGTAAATCTGTATGAATGGCAGTTTCCATTCGTTTTGTTGACTTTGACATGTTGCCAAACTTTTCTCTGTTATCTCAGCTTTGCATTTTGATGGCAATAATAATTCATGCACAGGTTCTGCCCAAGGTCAGTTAGAGGTTAACTACAACCGTCTTCATGTTTCCTTCCTTTTCATCTCCCCTAACATTTCCACTTAACACAGGTACCATAGAAAACAAGTACTTTCACGTTGGTGGGCTATTATCTGTTATGGTGGTGTTGTAGAACCATGTGCCGCTAAAAAGGGACATTATGATGATGGTTACCTAATATATATATATATATATATATATATATATATATACACACACAATATATATATATAGATAGAGATATATATATACATACATATATGATATATATACTGTATATAATCTATGCTTGATGCAGGTGTCTCAGTTGGTAGAACATGGTGATGGTCATGTTTTGGGCGACCGGACCAAATTAACATAGAAATGTGAGTTATAGATCTGTCATTCTCATTGAAAGCAAGTCTAATAAGCAGTAGATATTTTCTATGTGCACTATTTATATGCTTCTGGTTCTTAAATGTCCATATTTGTGGTTATTGAAAATTTATTTCACAGCAGTTTAGATGGTACAATGATTCTCTACACTATACATTGATTGTTTTGCCACATACTTAAATTAGGTGTTTACTTATATTAGAATTTTAGCAACCAGGAGATGGCAGAGTGTTTTCTGCATATTGCACCTTTAATGCATGGCATTATTGCTGGGATATAAGACAAGGCAGTAAGTACATTGCAGTGTGAACGTTCAATACATAGTTGGTTTACTGGTGAGCTTAATGTGTCTCATTTCACACCGGTTTCAAAGTCCACCAATAAGTGCTATAATGCTAATATCTGTGAAAACTCTTCACAGTAGTGTTCTGTGGGTGTCACTGAGTAAGTGGGCTGATACCCCATTTCATGGACCTAAGATCTATAGGTAAGCCTGTACATTGCATATACAGTGCATTCGGAAAGTATTCAGGCACCTTCACTTTTTCCACATTTTGTGACATTACAGCCTTATTCTAAAATTAATTTAAAAAAAATTGTACTCAATCTACACACAATACCCCATAATGACAAAGCAAAAACAGCACCTTTGGCAGCAATTACAGCCTTGGTTTCCTCCAGATGTGACGCTTGGTTTCATTAGACCAGAGAATCTTGTTTCTCATGGTCAGAGTTTTTTTAGGTGCCTTTTGGGAAACTCAAAGTGGGCTGTCATTTGCCTTTTACTGAGAGGTGGCTTCCGTTTTGCCACTCTACCATAAAGGCCTGATTGGTGGAGTGCTGTCCTTCTGGAAGGTTCTCCCATCTCCACAGACGAACTCTGTCAGTGACCATAGGATTCTTGGTCACCTCCCTGACCAAGGCCCTCCTTCCCCGATTGCTCAGTTTGGCCAGGCAGTCAGCTCTAGGACGAATCTTGGTGGTTAGAAATTTCTTCCATTTAAAAATGATGGAGGATACTGTGCTCTTGGGGACCTTCAATGCTGCAGAAATGTGTAGGTACCCTTCCCCAGATCTGTGCCTCGAAACAATCCTGTCACGGAGCTCTACAGACAATTCGTGGCTTGTTTTTTTTCTCTGACATGCACTGTTAACTGTGGGACCTTATACAGACAGGTGTGTGTGCCTTTCCAAATCATGTCCAATCAATTGAATTTACCACAGGTGGACCCCAATCAAGTTGTAGAAACATTTCAAGGATGATCAATGGAAACAGGATGCACCTGAGCTCAATTTCGAGTCTCATAGCAAAGGGTCTGAATCATTATGTAAATAAGGTATTTCTGTTGTTTTTCATACATTTGCAAACATTTCTAAAAACCTGTTTGCGCTTTGTCATTATGTGGTATTATGTGTATATTGATGAGATAAAAAATATATATTTTAGAATAAAGCTGTAATGTAACAAAATGTGGAAAAGATGAAGGGGTCTGAACCATTTCCGATTGCACTCTAAGTATGGCCCCCATGCAATACTAAAGTCTAATATATTCACAGAGATTTCAACTGCAATTAACTCATTTGTATTTTGTTGAATGTATATAACATCCCGACCTTGTTTAGCATTATCTAGTCCAAATATGGCATGATTCCTCTATTTGTATCCGTTTAAATCGCTTTCAATGAGATACTTTTATTCTGAAGCAAAACAGAAATCATCGTTATTGTGGCTAGCTTCAAACAGATTCCACGCAGATAGGCTACCTACTTATAGCCAGTGCTTAATCATTTCTAAATCGGGAGGGTCCAGAACAAAAAAGTGAGCGCAGAATCCTTTTTAATACCGCACAAATAAATGATCGAAATGTCAGACTACTTTGATATTGACAAACTGAGATCAATAAAACGACCTGGTCTTGAATGCATCAATAGCCTAGTCCTAGGTGTGGAGACATATTGTTGGCTACATTAAGACGATAAATTATAGTCCTAAAAATGCTTTTCACTTTCACTGACTCACCCAATGATGCGCAGCTCACTTGCTGGTGATGGCGGATGCGCTCGTACAAAAAGCCTATCTCTCTTGTTTTACTTTATAACACTATATTTGGAAGTTGATCTAATATTTTGGTAACCTACAGCATTGAGTCTTCTCTTTTCAGCAGGAGCCATTTGCTTTCCGACCTGTGTTTTCCTTCGATTGTATTTGACAAATGGCTAAAGGCCTGTTTTGTCTGCATGCTGTTTTTTCGCCAAAAGATTTGCCTCGCGTTCCCGACTGTAGGCTATTCCTTGTTATTTGGCTACAATCCACAGCTAGGCTATTTAAAAAAAAAAAAGCTATAGATCCTCTGTGGCTTAATTATAGGCCTTCCCTTGGTGTAGTAGGCTATTCTGAATTATTTCATTTGATTCTGAACAGACAGTGGTAATTATATCACTTTGGCATATACATTCATTAGGGGTGCTGCAGTTCCTTCAGATCCCTTCGCGCGATTCTATAAGGAAATACATATAGTGCAACGCTGGAGAGTTGCAGGCTCATGTCTATCAGAGCAGAGAGGGAGATATCATATGAAGTTAATCTAATTCTAGTTATGTGAGAGATACTGGCACGCTTCTCACACAGCCACCGCCACCCGTTGGTCTCAAACGTAGGTTACAATGTTGAGCAAATCATAAATCCGGCCCAGCCCACCCCGAATCAACTCTTAGAATATTAGGCCCGGGCTAAAAGCAACTTTTTCATATTACGTTTTTTTTGTGGGGGCAGGAGAATTAACGAATTGGCAACTCGAATGAACTTTGATCACTTTTCTTCTAATTTGTACATAGCAAAAAGTGTGAGAATAAAAATTAATGCCTATATGTCAATTCCCAGGCTATTGAGCGCTGCTGGTGCACGATATTAAATGTTGGAGGACCACCCGTGCGCGTGCTGGCTCCCAATTGCGTATTCTTCGATGGCGTGAGGGCGTCAGTAACCAAAGAGGGTCGCGGTGTAGAGTAGATCTATATGATATATATCACCTCCTCCGCCCCGCTCAAACACCGACCAGGGAACGAAACACCAGTACATGAGCAGGAGGACACCATTCAGAAAACCAACCAACAACTGACAGCTTTATCGCCGTTGAGAACACAGGTGAGGAAATGCTGCGAGTTTATTCACCATCGGTCGTTATAATATTGCAAATTATAAATAATTTCACTTTTCGTGGGGTGTGAATTTTTGCAACGGAACAAATACATTGAATGTGCGGGAATCCAAATGAATGGCTTGCTGCTGCAGGTGGCCTTGGAACCATTTCCTTCTTCCATTCTCCTTCCATTCACAGCATTATGTTTTAGCCTACTGAAATGACTCTAATTGTCTTGAAATTGAGAAATTATTATTTTAATGAACCCAAGATAGTAACCTGCTGACGACAGTTTCCCCTGAAAATGATCGTCCCTGGTCTTGTATCATGGTCCTGTTCATTGTGCATTTAATGAAGATAGGACTTCTGCATCTGTTCCATAGTGATGTATATAGAGTTCCTGTGCAGGCGGCTATTTAGATTGTCACTGGTTAACTAGCAGGGAGAGGAAAGCTTCAACCCCCTCTCATCCTCCCTTCCCCTCTTCCCTTCATCCACTATCCTCCCATTCTTATAGCCTGGCTGTGTGTTTCTGTTGTAATGACTTATTTGACCCATTCTCTAATGAGAGCAGCATTCAGAGCAGTCCTGTAAAGCAGGGTTTCCCCAAACATGGTTCTGGGGCCCCACCTGGGTGCACATTTTGCTTGATGATGAGTTGGTTATTTGAATCAGCTGTGTAGTGCTAGGGAAGTAAACCAAACCCAGTGTTGGGGAAGCTACACTGTAAAACATTCCCCTGTAAATTTACAGCATTGTACTGGCAGCAGAGTTGCCAGCTAAATAATGTGATTTTACTTGACAGCAGGGATGCTGTAAAAACATTTACAGTAAGAAAAACAGTACTGTATTAAACAATACAGCATTATACATATAGACTCAATGGTTGCAAAAATGGGAAGAGGTCTGTCCATGATAGGGTGTTGCTCTGCCTTCTTGACACCTCAGTTGACCAGACAGGTCCTAAAGGCCCTAGTTTTGTTGCACCTGGACTACTGCCCAGCTGTGTGGTCATGTGTAGTTGAACCTGGACTACTGCCCAGCTGTGTGGTCATGTGTAGTTGCACCTGGACTACTGCCCAGCTGTGTGGTCATGTGTAGTTGCACCTGGACTACTGCCCAGCTGTGTGGTCATGTGTAGTTGCACCTGGACTACTGCCCAGCTGTGTGGTCATGTGCGGCAAAGAAGGACATAAGTCAATTGCAGTTGGTCCTAAACAAAGCAGCACATATCACTCTTAGACGTATACGGAGGGAGTGTCAGTCACATTCATGTCAGTCTCTCCTGGCTCAAAGTTGAGGAGAGATTGACTGCATCATTATTGGTCTTTGTGTGAGGTATTGATGTGATGAAGGTACGGAACTGTCTGTTCAAGCCGTTGGCACACAGTTCAGACACTCATCAGTACAACAAGACATGCAACCAGAGGTCTCTTCACAGTCCCTAGGTCCAGAGACTGGGAAGCGCACAGTATTACATTTCGGCATGACTACATGGAACTCTCTGCCACCCCAGGTAAACTCAAGCTAGCAATAAAACCAGATTTAAAATACAGATAAAATAACAATCATTGGATTGTAGTATTAAATATCGCCATGACTACATGGAACTCTGCCACCCCAGGTAAACTCAAGCTAGCAATAAAACCAGATTTAAAATACAGATAAAATAACAATCATTGGATTGTAGTATTAAATATCGCCATGACTACATGGAACTCTGCCACCCCAGGTAAACTCAAGCTAGCAATAAAACCAGATTTAAAATACAGATAAAATAACAATCATTGGATTGTAGTATTAAATATCGCCATGACTACATGGAACTCTGCCACCCCAGGTAAACTCAAGCTAGCAATAAAACCAGATTTAAAATACAGATAAAATAACACCTTACTGCACAAAGGGGACTGTGAAGACACACAGCCATTTTATATATATATATTATAATGTGCACTGTATTATGTATTAGACCTAGATATTGTGTGTACATACTGATATGTAGGCTGTGTGAGACATTTTAAATGTACAGCATGTATTTCAGTCCTTGACTAATAATCAAATCCAATTTTATTTGTCACATGTGCCGAATACAACAGGTGTAGGTAGACCTTACTGTGAAAAACTTTTTTACGAGCCCTTAACCAACAATGCAGTTCAAGAAATAGAGTTAATAAAATATTTACTAAATAAACTAAAGTCAAAACCCAGCGACTCCTGTGGCGGGCCGGGCGCAGTGCGCGCTAACCAAGGTTGCCAGGTGCACGGTGTAGCCTCCGACACATTGGTGCGGCTGGCTTCCGGGTTGGATGCGCGCTGTGTTAAGAAGCAGTGCGGCTGGTTGGGTTGTGTATCGGAGGACGCATGACTTTCAACCTTCGTCTCTCCCGAGCCCGTACGGGAGTTGTAGCGATGAGACAAGATAGTAGCTACTACAACAATTGGATACCACGAAATTGGGAGAAAAAGGGCTAAAAATTCAACAAAAAAAATTTTAAAAAAAATAATAATATTTTATATATATATATATATATATGAAAAGATTCAACTGTTTGGCCTGGATGTCAGGTGTCACGTCTGGAGGAAACCAGGCACCATCCCTACTGTGAAGCATGGTGGTGGCAGTATAATGCTGTGGGGATGTTTTTCAGCGGCAGGGACTGGGAGACTTGTCAGGATTGAGGGAAAGATGAACGGATCAATGTACAAAGAGATCCTTGATGAAAACCCTATTTCCAGAGGGCTCAGGGCCTCAGACTGGGGCGAAAGTTCACCTTCCAACAGGACAACAACCCTAAGCACACAGCCAAGACAACGTGGGATTGGCTTTGGGACAAGTCTCAATGTCCTTCAGTGGCCCAGCCAGAGCCTGTACTTGAACTCGATCTAATATCTCTGGAGAGACCTGAGCAGCGACGATCCCAATCCAACCTGACAGAGCTTGAGAGGATCTGCAGAGAAGAATGGGAGAAACTCCCCAAATACAGGTGTGCTAAGATTGTAGCTTCATACCCAAGAAAACTTGAGGCTGTAATCGCTGCCAAAGGTGCTTTAACAAAGTACAGAGTAAAGGGTCTACTTATATAAATGTTTATTTTTATTATTATTTTTTTAATATGTAAATTAGCAAAAACGTCTAAAACCTGTTTTTGCTTTGTCATTATGGGGTATTGTGTGTACTTTGAGGGAAAAGACAATTTAATAAATGTTTTAATAAGGCTGTAACATAACAAAATGTGAAAAAATGAAGAGTGACTACTGTGCCAAACAGACCAAGGTAATGGCAAGTACTCAACCATTTAAAGGTCAATTTAAATTTAACTGTAATTAAAGTCATTACAGTTGAAAATGGTCAACAATTAAAAATTCTATCCATAATTAAACATTCCAAATAATAAACAATTCAAACAATAAGTAATCAATCAATTAAAATTAGGCAAACCAAATAGTCATCCAATAAAACAAAAGCAATCAAGCAGCCAATCAATCAAAAAAATAATCCCAAAATATGTCATATGTCTATTAATACAGTCATATGTCTATTCATAAAACAGGCAAAACAAAACTGTGAACAAAACAAGACTGAAAACAAGTTTCAGTCTTGCTGCCACTCCGATCTGTCCCCTTTACACATTTAATTGTTGGAGCACTACTATCACATATCAGTTAAACTCTCATTCACGGGTGCAACAAATGTAGCCTCTTACAAGGCACGCCTCAAAATATGTTAGAGAATCAGAGGGGTGCGGGGGCTTCCTTAATCGACATCCACGGCGCCCGGGGAACAGATTTTCAGCTAGTCAGCTCAGGGATTCAATCCAGCAACCTTTCGGTTACTGGCCCAACACTCTAACCACTAGGCTATACTGTATTCTGTGTGGTGGAATTAAATTACATAGTAAAAAACGTAACTTGTTTTTGCGGTAACTTTACTGGCAACCAGTTAACTGTAAGTTACTGTAAGAAAAGGTACAGTATGTTACTGTAAATACAAAATAAACTTTGGTTTAACAGTACATTGCTGTAAAGAAAGCACTTCTTTACAGTAATGTACTGTTAAACCAAAGTTTCTTTGAAATCAATATTTGAAATTGCCCGAACAGCACCAGAACATCAATCTTAAATGTATTTAGAATTTTGTTTCAGCAATATACCGCATTAAAACTAAAAGCAGATTTACCTAGCTCGGAGTACACCCTAGGAACCTCTAGAGGTAGCTATTCCTGTGAACGGGTTAGGCTAGTCAGGTGTCTATACTTCAACATCAAAGTTAGATAAGACGGAAGTTGACGTAGGGCCTTGTAAACAAAAAGGGAGTAATGTAGAGATCTACGGGTCTTTAGCGAAGTCCAGCCAACCTTTTGATACAGGATACAGTAATGAGTACCAAAACTGCACTATGGTAGATGGCATCCAAAGGTTTAAGAGTAGGAGCAGCTGCACTTTGACAAACAATATCACCATAATCAAGAACAAATAAAAAGTTTGACTGAATAATCTGCTTCCTTCTGCTTAAAGAAAGGCACAATCTGTTTCTGTAGAAAAAGCTAATTTAACTTAGCTTCTTAACCAGCTCCGCTATATGTTTTTTAAATGTCAAAATCCATATCAATCAAAATACCTAAGTATTTTATGTGGGAACACATTCGATTAAAGAACCACCTAATAAGTGACCATGTAGTTCATCTGAAACATTCTTACAAGAGTTTGAAAAGAACAAGTATTTTGTTTTGCCTATATTAAGCACAAGTTTTAAAATCAGCAAGGGATTCCTGCATGGCTATAAAATCTGACTGTAGTTTTTGCACAGCCAGATCAACAGTCGGGGCAATAGCATCCCTAATACTATCATTCGCATATAGATGAAGTTTACAGTTTAACAGCTTGACCAATGGTGTTTATATAAATAGTGAAGAGAACTGGTCCCAAAATTGACCCCTGTGGTACACCTTTATGTACTTTAAGAAATTCAGACTTAACCCCATCAATCACAAATGGCCTGAGTTGTGTCACTAAGATGATCATGAAACCATGAACAGGCGTCAGAGCTCAGGCCTATCGAGGACAACTTATTCAATAAAATATCATGATCAACAGTATCAAAAGCTTTTGGCAGGTCCACAAACAAAGCAGCACATTTCATTTTAGTGTCTAAAGCATTGACAAGATCGTTAACAACTAAAGTGGTTGCTGTAATAGTACTATGCCCAGGCCTAAACACTCATTGGTTTACATTCAAAATACATTTCTCTGATTTAAAAAAAAAAAAGAGCAAAATTGTACATTTTAACGATGATTAAAAAATCCTTGCTTGACAAGGAAGCCTTGAAATGGTTTCGATATTTATTCAAATCCTCGCCCTTATGGAGTGACAGCCCCATTAGCTGATTTCCTGATAATGTTAAATACAAACGGTGGGTTATTGAGCCAACAATGATGGGCACTGCACACTTAAGCAGACCGGGAACAAATTGGTTGGCCCCTGTGGATTTCTTGTTGTCTATTGCTAACAAAGGATCCAGGACTTATTTTTCTGTCAATAGCCTAAATGAAAAACTTTGACTATAATTTCTGATAATTCAGCAAGTTTTCCCTATCAGCATCTAGCCCAATATCATTGTGAATAGGCTTAGAAGTTATTTCAAAGAGATAGCCTAGTGAAATAAAATGGTGATTAAATGCATCAATGATGGCATTTTTTTCTCGTAATGAGGCCAGTGTCTGAATTAATTTGGTGTGGCAGAGAGGAGGATGTAGAACCCTTCAGGGATTTGTGTAACCTCTACTTCCAACTCACACCCTCAAACATGTAGATCCCCCGAACGCAGCTCACTTTCCAGCCCACACTCTCAAACACCTAGGGTCCCCTGAACGCAGCTCACTCTCCAGATCCCAATCACCTGAATTCTAATCACCTGTTCATACACCTGTATGTCATGATCACACACTATTTAGTTCAGTTCTTTAGCCTATTGGATTTCCTGTTATCTACCTATTGCCTAATCTCCCCGACTACGTTACTAGCCTTTTCCCTCCCTGTACTGTTGCCCTTTTGCACCCCCTGTGTATGACCTTCTGCCTGCCCCTGGACCCAGCTACCGACCTCCGCCTGTGTATGACCTTCTGCCTGCCCCTGGACCCAGCTACCTGCCTCCTCCTGTGTATGACCTTCTGCCTGCCCCTGGACCCAGCTACCGACCTCCCCCTGTGTATGACCTTCTGCCTGCCCCTGGACCCAGCTACCGACTTCCCCCTGTGTATGACCTTCTGCCTGCCCCTGGACCCAGCTACTGACCTCCCCCTGTGTATGACCTTCTGCCTGCCCCTGGACCCAGCTACCGGCCTCCCCCTGTGTATGACCTTCT
This sequence comes from Oncorhynchus mykiss, assembly GCF_013265735.2. NCBI lineage: Eukaryota > Metazoa > Chordata > Actinopteri > Salmoniformes > Salmonidae > Oncorhynchus > Oncorhynchus mykiss. The sequence continues at coordinate 63,049,484 of NC_048567.1, read as the reverse complement.
GCCTGCCCCTGGACCCAGCTACCTGCCTCTTCCTGTGTATGACCTTCTGCCTGCCCCTGGACCCAGCTACCGACCTCCCCCTGTGTATGACCTTCTGCCTGCCCCTGGACCCAGCTACCTGCCTCCTCCTGTGTATGACCTTCTGCCTGCCCCTGGACCCAGCTACCGACCTCCCCCTGTGTATGACCTTCTGCCTGCCCCTGGACCCAGCTACCGACCTCCCCCTGTGTATGACCTTCTGCCTGCCCCTGGACCCAGCTACCTGCCTCCTCCTGTGTATGACCTTCTGCCTGCCCCTGGACCCAGCTACCGACCTCCCCCTGTGTATGACCTTCTGCCTGCCCCTGGACCCAGCTACCGACCTCCCCCTGTGTATGACCTTCTGCCTGCCCCTGGACCCAGCTACCGACCTCCCCCTGTGTATGACCTTCTGCCTGCCCCTGGACCCAGCTACCGACCTCCCCCTGTGTATGACCTTCTGCCTGCCCCTGGACCCAGCTACCGGCCTCCCCCTGTGTATGACCTTCTGCCTGCCCCTGGACCCAGCTACCTGCCTCTTCCTGTGTATGACCTTCTGCCTGCCCCTGGACCCAGCTACCGACCTCCCCCTGTGTATGACCTTCTGCCTGCCCCTGGACCCAGCTACCGGCCTCCCCCTGTGTATGACCTTCTGCCTGCCCCTGGAACCAGCTACCTGCCTCTTCCTGTGTATGACCTTCTGCCTGCCCCTGGACCCAGCTACCGACCTCCCCCTGTGTATGACCTTCTGCCTGCCCCTGGACCCAGCTACCTGCCTCCTCCTGTGTATGACCTTCTGCCTGCCCCTGGACCCAGCTACCTGCCTCTTCCTGTGTATGACCTTCTGCCTGCCCCTGGACCCAGCTACCGACCTCCCCCTGTGTATGACCTTCTGCCTGCCCCTGGACCCAGCTACCTGCCTCCTCCTGTGTATGACCTTCTGCCTGCCCCTGGACCCAGCTACCGACCTCCCCCTGTGTATGACCTTCTGCCTGCCCCTGGACCCAGCTACCGACCTCCCCCTGTGTATGACCTTCTGCCTGCCCCTGGACCCAGCTACCGACCTCCCCCTGTGTATGACCTTCTGCCTGCCCCTGGACCCAGCTACCGACCTCCCCCTGTGTATGACCTTCTGCCTGCCCCTGGACCCAGCTACCGGCCTCCCCCTGTGTATGACCTTCTGCCTGCCCCTGGACCCAGCTACCTGCCTCTTCCTGTGTATGACCTTCTGCCTGCCCCTGGACCCAGCTACCGACCTCCCCCTGTGTATGACCTTCTGCCTGCCCCTGGACCCAGCTACCGGCCTCCCCCTGTGTATGACCTTCTGCCTGCCCCTGGAACCAGCTACCGGCCTCCCCCTGTGTATGACCTTCTGCCTGCCCCTGGACCCAGCTACCGGCCTCCCCCTGTGTATGACCTTCTGCCTGCCCCTGGACCCAGCTACCTGCCTCCTCCTGTGTATGACCTTCTGCCTGCCCCTGGACCCAGCTACCTGCCTCCTCCTGTGTATGACCTTCTGCCTGCCCCTGGACCCAGCTACCTGCCTCCCCCTGTGGTCCTTTACAAATAAACACCTGCTGCGCCCTGCGCTTGAAACCAGCTCTCTGTCTCCCATCGTGTTCATTACAATTTGATAGTTTTCAAAAATGTTGCCGGGTTCGCAGAGTGGTTATATAGTAATCAGATTTAGCCTTTCTGATTTGTCTTACAAAGTGATTCTTCAGTTGCTTAAAAGCTTGCCAGCCTGGGCTTAAGCCTGTGTTTCTGGACTTGACCCAAGCATCATCTCTTTGATGAATGACTTCTGACAATTCTGGAGTGTACCAGGCATTCAATCTACCTTTTAACCCTTATTTTGTTTTAAGGAAGCATGATTATCCACGATTGTATTGAAGACATCTGTAAAAAGGCACAAAGCTAAATCAGGTTCAGGGATAGCTGAGATGCAATCAATGTCACTAAAATAAAAAATGTAAAAAAGCCTGGTCAATTTAACTTTTAAAGTTCATCTAGGTGATTACACAAGGCTTTGATTTTTGTATTCTCACATCTCTAACACAAACAACTGGGAAAGGGTCACTAATGTCTTGGGCGAAGACACCAGTAGAACTCTGGTGTATTCATTAAAATAAGATCAGAGTTGACTGTGAAGGATCTTTAGGGTTGGGCCGTGTAGGCTAAGTCATCGGCTGGGTTAGATCATTCAGATCATTACACATGTATTTTAGATTGTCTGAAGCCTGCATTTCCCAATCATAATTTAGGTCACCCAGGATAAGGAAAAGAAGACGAAGTAGTTAACTCCCTGAGTGCACAAAGGTAAGCCGAGGCACGACAGTAGACCCCTACCAGCTTCATGCCTCTCACTTGACATGCGTAGTCGCAGTAGTCATCAGCTATTACTGTAAAGAAATACAGTATGTTAGTCATTTTTACAAGAGGCTTCCAATTACAGTTAATAACAGTATTTTTCTGCATTTTACCCATAATGCACTTCAATCTGTAGCATTAATTCTGTAAAACACTTCAGTTTTTTTTTTACCATGCATTCTACAGTGTATTCTGAAAATATGGTTTAGCAAGCCACCAATTCGATATGTTGGGAGTCCTGTTAGTGTTAAGCAGCTGCACAGTTCAGAGTCAGACATTATCTGACTACTGTTTTCTCATTAAAGTCAGGCAGACAGTCATGCACTGATACCTTAGCACTCAGCCTGTCAAAAAAACAAACACTGAGGGAGAGAAGAGTGAATCTGGGGTGGTGGGAAGAGCACTTATTTCTTGTGCATGTGTGTGTTTTCATGCTCTGTGAAAATCCTTGGTGAAAGTGTGGCAAATCTTTGCTTCAGAGCCATCCTCCCGTTGACTCTCTCTCCACAGCTCCTCAGCCCACATCCCAGACTTGTCTTCCCTGTTGAGAGGAGAGCTCTGGGGAAGGTGAGACTCTGGGGAACCAGGTTTCCATCCCAACTGAATAGGACAGATTGACACCATGTTGTTTTGACAAACTGTGACTTGACTTCATCTCCTCCCTGCCTTTGGTGACGAGAACAGTTCATATGTAGTCACTTCTGTTGTAACTGAGGAAGCAGGATAAAGGGAGGGGAAAAGGAAGAAAGTGAGGGAGGGGAATCTGAAACAGACTTTGTACTGTTCATCCATCATAGATTCAGGCAATGGCAGGAATATTTTAATATGAAGACTAAAGAGTACAGAAGAGCAAACCTCAAACCTAGAGGCAGTGAGGATATTGAGTTTTTAAAAGTCAGTGTCTCAGTCAAACCCTGTTGTTTGTCAGAGAGAGACAGACAAGAAAGAAATAGAGAGAGAGAGAACCATGACTAAACAGCATGATTAGGGAGCCGTTGTTGATCAATGCCATGAAGGGTCAGCAGGGTCTTTGATACACCCGAAAGAGAGAGAGGTGTTTCCTGCCTCGCTTGTGTATAGCTTTGATCCTGCAATTAATGATATTACCCACAAACCTCCTCTGTTCCAGTTATCCCAGACAGACAGCAGACGTCTTATTTAGAGACACTGATGATTAGTCTAAAAGCCTGGAAGCAGGATGAAACAGTGAAGTGATTCTTCTTTTGTCAGGCGAGTAAGAGCGAACATAAAAGGTTTCATACCTCGACAGGTTACGTCCTCAAACAAATAAAGACTGCAGTCAAATTGAAATGTTTGAGCACCTTAGCATTGTCTCCCTCCTCTCTCCTGGCATCCTACTCTTGAGTTTTTAGTGAAGCACACACCCAGCCAGAACAAAGGCACCTCTATGGTCTCACTATTAAGTGACTGTTAAAATGTTTTGGTCTAAATGACTCCTTGGGTCCTGTGGCGGAGAGCAACGTGTTGTGAATACTGATCTCTTCCAGGGCCTTTTCCCCCTAAAGCAGCATTCTGCAGTTTCTACATCAATTTTTGGACTTATAAATTACTTATATATATATATATATATTTCTAAGTTATATTCTTCAAGAATCAATGGATATATATATATATATATATATATATATATATATATATATATATACCCATTGATTCTTGAAGAATATAACTTAGAAATGCCAATAAACTTAGTTCAACTGTCATATCCCACCATAACCCAAAATAAAAGCTTGTTTTACTCCAATGTTTGTAAACCAAAGTAGATTTATACAACACTGTATAGCCTTGAAACATGGTTAAAAAACATTTTGTATATATTGGATGGTCAGTCTTTGCATCCATATCTCTGTCTGTGAATTTGAGAGCGGTTACATTTCTCCAGGCTTGGCCCCAGTGATGTACTGGGCCGTATGCACTACCCTCTGTAGCAACTTACAGTCAGATGACGAGCAGTTGCCATACCAGGCGGTGATATAACCGGTCAGGATGCTCTCGATGGTGCAGCAGTATAATTTTTTGGGGAGGATCTGGGGACCCATGCCAAATCTTTTCAGTCTCCCGAGGGGGTAAAGATATTGTCATGCCCTCTTCACAACTGTCTTGGTGTGTTTGGACCATGATAGTTTGTTGGTGATGTGGACACCAAGGAACTTGATACTCTCGACCCTGGTCTCTGACCTCCTCCCTATAGCCTGTCTCGTTGGTGATCAGGCCTACCACTGTTGTGTCGTCAGCAAACTTAATGATGGTGTTGGAGTCATGCTTGGCCACGCAGTCGTGGGTGAACAGGGAGTACAGGAGAGGACTAAGCACGCACACCTGAGGGGCCCCAGTGTTGAGGATCAGCGTGACAGATGTGTTGTTGCCTACCCTTACCACCGTCAGTAAGTCCAGGATCAAGTAGTAGAGGGAGGTGTAGGAAAGGGCAGTGTGGAGTGCGATTGAGATTGCGTCATCTGTGGATTTATTGGGGCGGTATGCGAATTGGAGTGGGTCTAGGGTTCTTGCATGATTGCATTGATGTGAGCCATGACCAGCCTTTCATGGCTACCGACGTAAGTGCTACGGGGCAGTAATCATTTAGGCAGGTTACCTTCGCTTTCTTGGGCACAGGGACTATGGTGGTCTTTTTGAAACGTGTAGGTTTTACAGACTCAGTCAGGGAGAGGTTAAAAATGTCAGTGAAGACTCTTGTGAAGACAGTTGGTCCGCGCATGCTTTGAGTACACTTCCTGGCAATCTGTCTGGCCCTGCGGCTTGGTGAATGTTGACCTGTTTAAAGGTCTAGCTCACATCAGCTATGGAGAGCATGATCACACAGTCATCCGGAACAGCTGGTGCTCTCATGCATGCTTCAGTGTTGCTGGTTTCCCTTTGTAGTCTGTAATATTTTTCAAGCCCTGCCACATCTGACGAGCTCCTCCTATAATCCATAAAGGAATGTGTTGAACACGGATTCGTGATCCAGGCACTATCAGCAGTGAGGAAATCAACGGCATATTCCGCCACACTGAGTGAGTCTTGGCGAAGCTGGAGTATCTTCCGGGCAGACTATCTCCCGGACAACAGAGAGTCGAAAACCTTTTTCACCTCAGCCACGAAGACCTCCAGGCTGAAACACACGGCAGATTGTTGTTCCCACACCGCCGTCGCCCAGGCGAGAGCCCTCCCGGACATTAGCGTCAGGCTGCAGCTCGAAAATGAGGGAACTCTGGCAGAGAAACGCCCCACAGGATCCTAACCCTCCAACGAAGCGTTCCAGAGGAGGTAAGCAGGGTTCTCGGGAAGCCGGGGTGGCCTGGAGAGACGCACTGCTGACTGCGGTGTTGCTTGGGGACTGGGAGGCTACTGTCGGCTGCTTCACAGATAATCCAGCAATGTATTGCTCCAGCAATGTATTCAAGGCACAGTCATAGCGTTCTGCTAATGTCTGGAATCCGTCCAGAAGACCCAAAAGTAACTCCTCATGTCTCTTAATTGTGACTCCTTCTGAGGAGATGTTGTTGCGGAACTGGTCCGTGTCTACTGGGTCAGTCATGACCAGTTCGTACTATCAGACCTCAGGATAAGACCCAGATGCAGACAGTTCGAAATAACAAAAGTTTATTACAAAAACAGGGGGCAGGCATCTTGCAGGTCAAGGGTAGGCAGAGGTCAGTAATCCAGAACATAGTCCGAAAGGTACAGAACGGCAGGCAGGGTCAGGGCAAGCAGAATGGTCAAAACTGTGAGAACTAGAAAACAGGGATTAGAGAGAACAGGAGTACAGGACAAATGCTGGTAGGCTTGACAAGACGAACTGGCAACAAACAAACAGAGATCACAGGTATAAATACATAATGGGGCACATGGGTGACACCTGGAGGGGGGTGGAGACAAGCGCAAGACAGGTGAAACAGATCAGGGTGTGACACCCAGTGTCTGTTGGAAAGCAGATTGGACCAGGTTACCCTCCGGGATTTTGCCTGTGCTTAGCGCAATTCTTTTTCTTTTCATCTTAAAAAACTCCCTAGTCTTTGCAGATTATAAGCATACCCATAACAGGATGAATCCACCACCATGCTTTAAAATATGAAGAGTGGTACTCGATGATGTGTTGTTGTGTTGGATTTGCCCCAAACATAAAGCTTTTTATTCAGGACATAAGGTTAACCTCTTTGCCACATCTTTTTGCAGTTTTACTTTACTGCCTTGTTAACAGGATGTATGTTTTGGAATATTTTTATTCTGTACAGGCTTCCTTTTCACTCTGCATTTAGGGTGGTATTGTGGAGTAACTATGTTGTTGATCCATCCTCAGTTTTCTCCTATCACAGCCATTAAACTATTTAACTGTTTTAAAGTCACCATTGGCCTCATGGTGAAATCCTTGAGCGGTTTCCTTCCTCTCCGGCCAACTAAGTTAGGAAGGACGCCTGTATCTTTGTAGTGACTGGATGTATTGATACAGCATCTAAAATGTAATTAATACTTCACCATGCTCAAAGAGATAGTCAATGTCTGCTTTTTTCTACCAGTAGATGCCCTTCTTTGAGGGGCATTGGAAAACCTCCCTGACCTTTCTGGTTGAATCTGTGTTTGAAATTCACTGCTTGACTGAGGGAGATAATTGTATGTGTGGGATACAGAGATGAGGTAGTTATTAATAAAATAATGTTTAACACTATTATTGCACACAGAGCAAAGTTTTACTCCTGAACTTATTTAGGCTTGCCATAACAAAGGGGTTGAATACTTATTGACTCAAGACAGTTCAGCTTTATTTTTTATTATTTTGTAAAAATGTTTAAAATCAGAATTTGACATTATGGGGAAATGTGTGTTGGCCAGTGAAACAAAATCTCAAATTCAGGCTGTAACAAAATGTAGGTGAAGACAAGCGGTGTAAATACTTTCTGAAAGCACTGTACATCCCCACACAGATACAGACCCTCAGGACAATCTGAATTAAATAAACAATTATAATAATATACAGTACATCTAAAACAAAATCACAAAAGTAGTGCACTGGGCCTTTACTAGTCCTGTATTAGCAATCGATGTAGCCATCTGTAGCGTGGGCAAAACCATTTTTCAGCACAAAAAATCCAGGTTCAACTGAAACCGGTGTGTTTAAGTCCAGGTTCAACTTAAACATGGTTCTACTGAAACAGGCCTGTTAAAATTCCAGTTCTACATGCAGCCTGTTAAATTAGTCAGGTTTGCATCTCCATAAGGACACGTCAGTACTTCAATCCACAGTTTATTTTAATTTTATTTTATTTCACCTTTATTTAACCAGGTAGGCCAGTTGAGAACAAGTTCTCATTTACAACTGCGACCTGGCCAAGATAGAGCAAAGCAGTGCGACAAAAACAATAGCGTTACACAGTCAATAACACAAAAGAAAAGAAAAGTAAAATCTGTGTACAGTGTGCGCAAATGTAGAAGAGTAGGGAGGTAGGCAATAAATAGGCCCTAGAGGTGAAAATAATTACAATTTAGCATTAATACTGGAGTGATAGATGTGCAGATGATGATGTGCAAGTAGAGATACTGGGGTGCAAAAGAGCAATAATAATAAGTAATAATATGGGGATGAGGTAGTTGGGTGTGCTATTTACAGATGGGCTGTGTACAGGTACAGTGATCGGTAAGCTGCTCTGACAGCTGATGCTTAAAGTTATATAGGGAGATATAAGACTCCAGCTTTAGAGATTTTTGCAATTCGTTCCAGTCATTATCAGCAGAGAACTGGAAGGAAAGGCGGCCAAAGGAAGTGTTGGCTTTGGGGATGACCAGTGCAATATACCTGCTGGAGCGCGTGCTATGGGTGGGTGTTGCTATGGTGATCAGTGAGCTGAGATAAGGCAGGGCTTTACCTATCAAAGACTTATAGATGACCTGGAGCCAGTGGGTTTGGTGACGGATGTAGTGAGAGCCAGCCAACAAGAGCATACAGGTCGTAGTGGTTGGTAGTATATGAAGCTTTGGTGACAAAACAGATGGCACTATGATGTTTAAATGTGTGTATTCCAATTACACAGCATCAAGTTTGAAAGTTTATTCGCCACGTGCACAGGATACAAAAGGTGTTAAACAGTGGAGTGACATTTTTACCTTGAGCTCTTTCCCAACAATGCAGTAATAATAATAATAATAATAATAATAATAATAATAATAATAATAATAATAATAATAATAATAATAATAATAATAATAATAATAATAAAACATATTTTTGAAGCACAAGAACTATGATAAAGAAATGAGAATGCAAGTATATACAGATCAGTGCCAGTGCAAGGGTACTTGAGTGGTTGAGGTGGGTTTATACATAAGTTACTGGTAGTAGGATATTCATGTAAAAAAAGTGACTTGTAGCAGGAATATATAAATAATATACTAATATAAAAGTAAAATATACATGTAAACAGGAGTAATAGTGATCAGTAGCAGGATAAATACTAATGTTAATTGCAATCAGTAATCAATGGACAGAAGCGTAATGGAGTAATCAAATCATTTTAGCAGCAGCGTAGGTTGTCTGAGTGGGTAGAAACCTGTGGATGTGCATACATATAGGCAGTGTGGGTAGTCTGTGGGAGAAGGAGAGCAGTAGTAGTTCTCCATTTAACAGTCTTATGGCCAGGGGATAAAAGCAGTCTAGGAGTCTGTTGGTCTAAGCCTTGATGCACCTGTACTGTCTGCCGGACGGGAGCATGGAGAATAGGCCATGTCTCGGGTGGCTGGAGTCTTTGGCAAGTTTTCTGACCTTTCTCAGACGCCGTCTATCATGTACATTCTGGATGGCTGGGAAATCACCCCCAGTAATGCGTTGGCCCATCCATAACACCCTCTGTATGGGCTTCCGTTCGTGGGTGGTGCAGTTGCCATACTAGACGGTGATACAATCAGTCAGGATGCTCTCAATGGTGCAGCTGTAAACATTCCTAAGGATTTGAAAGGCCATGCCAAATCGTTTCATCCTCCTGAAGGAAAAGAGGTTGTCATGCTTTTTCTGGTGTAAGAGGACCATGTCAAGTCCTCGGTGATGTGAACACCAAGGAACTTGAAGCTGTTGACCCTCTACACTGCGGCCCCATCAATGTGGATGGGGGTGTGGGCACACAGTCGTGGGTAAACAGTGAGTACAGGTGGGCGCTAAGCACACGGCGTGTTGAGATTCAGCATGGTAGTGGTGGTGTTGCCTACTCTCACCACCTGGGGTCAGTCCATCAGGAAATCCAGGATCCAGTTGCAGAGGGAGGTGTTCAGTCCCAGGGACCTGAGCTTAGTGACGAGCTTGGAGTGCACTATTTGTTAGGGATCCCCATTAGCTGTTGCCAAGGCAGCAGCTACTCTTCCTGGGGTCCAAACACATGAAGACACTTACATTACATATAAACAGTACATCGTATAACATTATTACATCACATATCTACAGTACAAAATGTACAATACCACCACACCATACCAACAATATTACAATGTACGTGTGTAGAGTGCGTGTGCTATCGCTTGTGTGCGTATGCGTGTGTATGTACCTTATTGTGTGTGTGTCTCTTCAGTCCCCGCTGTTCCATAAGGTGTATTTTTGCAATTTTTAAAATGTTTTATCTAATTCTGCTGCTTGCATTCATTACCTAATGAGGAATAGAGTTCCATGTAGTCATGGCTCTATGTAGTACTGTGTGCATCCCATAGTCTGTTTTGGACTTGGGAATTGTGCAGAGACCTCTGGTGACATTCTTGTGGGGTATGCATGGGTGTCCAAGCTGTGTGCTAGTAGTTTAAAACAGACAGCTCAGTGCATTCAGCATGTCAAAACGTCTTACAAAAACAAGTAGTGATGAAGTCAATCTCTTCCTATTTTAGCAATGAGAGATTGACATGCATATCATTAATGTTAGCTCCCCGTGTACTTTTAAGGACCAGCCGTGCTGCCCTTAAGTCCCTCTTTGTGGCACCTGACCACACGACTAAACAGTAGTCCAGGTGCGACAAAACTAGGGCCTGTAGGACCTGCCTTGTTGGTAGTGTTAAGGGAGAGCAGCGCTTTATTATGGACAGACTTCTCCCCATCCTAGCTACTGTTGTATCAACATGTTGCAGAGGGAGGTGTTCAGTCCCAGGGACCTGAGCTTAGTGACGAGCTTGGAGTGCACTATTTGTTAGGGATCCCCTAACAGTTTACATTCCAGGGTTACTGCAAGCAGTTTAGTCACCTCAACTTGCTCAATTTACACATGATTCATTACAAGATTTAGTTGAGGTTTAGGGTTTAGTGAATTATTTGTCCCAAATACAATGCTTTTAGTTTAAAAAATTTAGAACTAACTTATTCCTTGCCACCCATTCTGAAATCAACTGAAGCTCTTTGTTAAGTGTTGCTGTCATTTCAGTCGCTGTAGTAGTTGACATGTATAGGTTTGAGTCATCCACATACATACATTTTAACGAGTAAAGCCAGTGTGTAAGGGGCCTAGACAACTGCCAGTGGAATTCCTGATTCTACCTGGATTATGTTGGAGAGGCTTCCATTATAGAACACCCTCTGTTCTGATAGACGGATAACTCTTTATCCACAATATAGCAAAGGGTGTAAAGCCATAACACATACGTTTCTTCAGCAGCAGACTATGATCGATAATGTCAAAAGCTTCACCAGCAATATTTTTATCATCAATTTCTCTCAGCCAATCATTTGTGTAAGTGCTGTGCTTGTTGAATGTCCTTCCCTATAATGGTGCTGAAAGTCTGTTACCAATTTGTTTAATTATACGTTTTTTAAATACATGTTTTTAAAAACCTGCTCACGTCAGCCTCGGAGAACAAGATCATCCAGTCCTCTGCACGGCTCAGTGTTGCTTTTGTTGAAGCGTGCACAAAATGCATTGAGTTCATCTGGTAGAGAGGCATCGTTGGGCAGATCATGGCTAGGTCTACCTTTGTAATCCATAATGGACTGTAACCCCTGCTTCATGCATTGAGCATTGGATCCAGGGTAATGAAGCCAGAGACAGAGGTGGTTAGCTCGTCGACAGAGTCCCGAACCATATTCCAGTCAGCGCTAGCAAAGCAGTCCTGCAACATAGCCTCTGATTCGGAGGACTATTCCTCTACGGAGCGTGTCACAGGTACTTCTGGTGCTTTTGTTTGTGAACAGGAAGCAGGTATAAGGGTACAAGGCGAGACCCAGAGGCAGACACAGGAGGCAGATGGTTTGAGTCTTTGATATTTATTATAATCCAAGGGGTAGGCAAGAGTGGTCGTGGACAGGCAAAATATCAAAACCAGGTCAGAGTCCAGGAGGTACAGAGTGGCAGGCAGGCTCGAGGTCCGGCAGTTGGGTTCAGAGTCAGGTCAGGCAAGGGTCAAAACCGGGAGGACTAGCAAAAGAGAGATAAGAAAAAGCAGGCGCACGGGAAAAACACACTGGTTGACTTGACAAGACAAACTGGCACATAGAGACAGGAAACACGGAGATAAATACACCGGGGAAAATAAGCGACACCTGGGGGGGGGGGGTGGAGACAATCACAAGGACAGGTGAAACAGATCAGTGTGTGACAGCAGGAGTATAGAGTCATGATCTGATTTGCCGAAGAGGGAACGAGGGAGGGCTTTGTATGCTTACTCGTGGGTTGAGTAACACTGGTCTAGGACTTTATCACCCCTAGTGGCAAAGGAGACGTGTTGATAGAAGTTGGGCATCAAATGTCTTAGTTATGCAAATGTTTAAAATCGCCAGGAAAAAGAAAAGCAGCGTCCAGGTGCATGGTTTCCTGCTTGTTTATAGCCTCATACAGTTTGTTAAATGCCAAATATATGTTGTTGCTGTTGTTGTCCTGAAGTGGAATTTACACAGCAGTCACGGTAACCGATAAACTCTCTCAGGAGGTAGAAGAGTTGGCATTTGACCATCAGGTATTCCAAGATGGCTGAACAATAGGTTGAGACTTCTACTGAGCTAGAGTCTGTTCACCATCTGTTGTTGATGACGAGACATACCCCTACCCATCTGGATTTTCCTGAATCCAATGACCTGTCTGCTCGGAGAATGGAGAATCCATCAAGTTGAATAGCCATGGGGGTTCTCTTGTCCAAAAGCCATGTTTCAGAAAAACAGAGAATGTTACTGTCACGAGAGTCCCATTGATAGCAAATCTGTGATCGGAGGTCATCCATCTTATTATCAAGTGACTCGGTGTTGGCCAATAGAATGGAGGGAAGGGGTGGCCGGTTTTCCCTTCACCTTAGTTTCACCAGGAAACCAGCTCTCCTGCCTCGTTCACCGGCATTTCCTCTTGGGTAGCCGAAGATTGGATGGAGGTACACAAAGGGTCCAGGGTAGATGAGTTGAGGCTGGAATTGAGATTAGTAACTGCTGATCTAAGGTTCAAAAGATTTTGTTGATCATAAGAAAAGATAGTGAATACATTTAATGCAAAAAAGTTAAGATAAACGCCAAAATAATCACAAAAAAGCAAGGCCATATAGTACGCCACCATATTGCATCAGGTATCAGCCCTATAATTTCCTGCTTTTGAACCTCATGCAGAATTGTGTCACTCTCCCTGACTGAGCAGTGCTCCACTGTATGATTGCTGTAAGTGAAAGACTTGAAGGCAGCATGAGGCATAGGTTATCCCTTTGCTGCTGCTGGAGGATTGGCTCACTAAAGACTGTCAATCAACGACAGACAGCCGGCTGGCTGGCTGGCTGGCTGGCTGGCTGGCTGGCCGGCCGACCGACCGACCGACCGACCACTCTGGTGAGAAACACAACATACAGTACCAGTTAAAAGTTTGGACACACTTACTCATTCAAGGGTTTTTCTTTAATTTCTACATTGTAGAATAATAGTGAAGACATCAAAACTATGAAATTACACATATGGAATCATGTAGTAACCAAAAAAGTGTTAAACAAATCAAAATATATTTTATATTTGATATTCTTCAAAGTAGCCACCCTTTACCTTGATGACAGCTTTGCCTACTCTTGGCATTCTCTCAACCAGCTTCATGAGTTCGTCACCTGGAATGCATTTCAATAAACAGGTGTGCCTTGTTAAAAGTTTATTTGTGGAATTTCTTTCTTAATGCGTTTGAGCAAATCAGTTGTGTTTTGACAAGGTAGGGGTGGTATACAGAAGATAGGGCTATCTGGTAAAAGACCAAGTCCATATTAAGGCTCAAATAAGCAAAGGGAAACGACAGTCCATCATTACTTTAAAACATGAAGGTCAGTCAATCCGGAAATTTTCAAGAACCTTGAAAGTTTCTTCAAGTGCAGTCGCAAAAAACATCAAGTGCTTTGATGAAACTGTCTCTCATGAGGACGGCCACAGGAAAGACCCAGAGTTACCTCTGCTGCAGAGGATAAGTTCATTAGAGTTAACTGCACCTCAGCCCAAATAAATGCTTCATAGACTTCAAGTAACAGACACATTTCAATATCAACTGTTCAGAGGAGACTGCGTGAATCAGGCCTTCATGGTCAAATTGCTGCAAAGAAACCACTACTAAAGGACACCAAAAAGAAGAACATACTTGCTTGGGACAAGAAATATGAGCAATGGACATTAGAACTGTGAAAATCTGTCCTTTGGTCTGATGAGTCCAAATTTGAGATGTTTGGTTCCAACCGCTGTGTCTTTGTGAGACACAGAGTAGGTGAACAGATGATCTCTGCATGTGTGGTTCCCACTGAGAAGCATGGAGGAGGTGTGATGGTGTGGAGGGTGCTTTGCTGGTGACACTGTGTGATTTATTTAGAAAAAGGCACACTTATCCAGCATGGCTACCACAGCATTCTGCAGCGATACGCCATCCCATCTGGTTTGCGTTATCATTTGTTTTTCACAGGACAATGACCCAACACACCTCCAGGCTGTGTAAGGGCTATTTGACCAAGAAAGAGAGTGATGGAGTGCTGCATCAGATGACCTGGCCTCTACAATTACCTGACCTCAACCCAATTGAGATGGTTTGGGATGAGTTGGACCGCAGAGTGAAGGAAAAGCAGCCAACATGTGCTCAGCATATGTGGGAACTCCTTCAAGACTGTTGGAAAAGCATTCCTCATGAAGTTGGTGTGCAATGCTGTCATCAAGGCAAAGGGTGGCTACTTTGAAGAATCTAAAATATATTTAGATTTAACACTTTTTTTGCTTACTACATGATTCCATATGTGTTATTTCATAGTTTTGATGTCTTCACTATTATTCTACAATGTAGAAAATAGTAAAACATTTAGAAAAACCCTTGAATGAGTAGGTGTGTCCAAACATTTGACTGGTACTGTACGTAATAAATACAGTGCATTACTATAATACTGTCATAGGTGGGTGGCACCTTAATTGGGAGGACAGGCTCATGGCTGGAAAGGAATACATGGAATGGAAACCATGTGTTTGATACCATTTCATTTAATCCATTCCAGCCATTATTATGAGCTGTCCTCCCCTCAGCAGGTTTCGGGACGATCCACCGTTTTAGCAATGTTTCACTGTGTGTGTGTGTACTTAATGATATGTGAGTTTATCTGACTTGAGTTGTGCTTTTCTTCTATCCATCCTTCACAAATAGAATGTCAGAGTTTCTATGACAACTGTTCTTATTCCTTCCTGCAGAATGGGAGAAGGAATGTACTGTAATGGCATCCCACCTATCGCACCCTGAAATTGTTTCTCACAGCTGACTGTAGAAATATACAACTATACAGCATAGAACAGATGTAGGCTCAGTACATGGTCAGACAGTAGACCGCAGAGACTGGATAATTATGTGTGAAGTAATTATCTTTCCGGTGTTTTCCATATTGAATGTATTATAGTGTATTGTTTTTTTGTGTATTTGTATGCTGTCTTCACAAAATGAACTTCCATGTAAACGGACCATAAGGTATATCGTATCGTACAAGTTTCTTCAGGGTCATATGAAAGCTGCTGAATGCATTTAGTTTCCCCTTTTTTTGATAAACTAAAAAGAAGAGGCAGCTATAGTGATGGCCACGTAGCACAGCTAAATATCCCTATCCTTTGCACTTTAATTTGCACCAAACATTTAATGTCCAAACAAATAATAACCCAACATAGTTGGGTCACAGTCTTCATTTCAAATATCAAACAGACACCTTTTATTGAATATTGATTTGTATATTGATGTCTATACAGGGCTCATCTGTAAAAAGACCTTGGTCTCAGCATGACTAATCATGTTAATGATCATATTAATGCTTCAAATCATGTTTATCCAACAAAAAATTGGAATAGATGCTTGATCATTTATATGTATCTTTAAAGCCTACCTGCCATTCCCTTTTATATTCTGTGTGCTTACCTTATGGCCTGAGTTAACCTGTGGAGTGGTGCCTGTTCTACTGTGTAGACCTCAGTTAAATATGTATCTATGTTTGAGGTGGTAGAACAGTTGAACTTACTTTGTAATCAACGTCAAGTTTGAGAAAATAAAACCCCTAACATTTGCACCCGACTCAATTGTCTCTTGTTGCCTGTTGGTTGTCCCTTACAGACAGACAGATGGATAGATGCTTTATGTCTATTCCAGTTTTGAATGGTTGGGGGGGGGGGGGGGGCTGGGAGAGGGAGGGGACTGGTGCATTCTCCAAGCCTTGGCTGAAACAGGTCTGTTTAAATCCCAGTTCAATCTGCAGTCTGTTAAAATAGTCCCACTCAGTTTTGCATCTCCATAGGGACATGTCAGTGACTCTACCAGTCATAGCGCTTTAATCCACAGATTGACGTTTTAAATGGGTACATTCCAATTACACAGCACCAGGTATCGGTCCCTATAATTTCCTGCTTTGTAAACCTCATCCACAAACATGTATCGCTCTCTGACTGAGCAGTGCTCCACTGTATGATTACTGTAAGTGAAAGACTTGAATGCAGCAGGAGGCGCAGGTTCTCCCTTTGCTGCTGCTGGAAGATTGCCTCACCGAAGACTGTCAATCAACAAACACACACACACACACACACACTGACAGACTGAAGCTGACAGGTTTAAATGAACCACTCTGTTGAGAAACACTTCATATGTAAATACAGTGCATTACTAGATTACAGTGCATGCTGTTCCTTGACTTTAAATGAGTAGTATTCTATATATTCGGGTCAACTCTGGAGGAGTAGATTCAGACAGCTGATATGCTTACAGACAGGAGAGAGGTCTATACAGCTGTTTGTGTGCGTACTTGCGTGCATGTGCATGCATTTAATGATGTGTGAGTTTATCTGACTTGTTGTGTTTTTCTTCAGTCCGTCCTTCATAAAAAGTCAGAGTTGCTATGACAACTGTTCTATGACAACTTCTCACAGCTCACTGTAGAAATATACAGCATCAAACAGATGTAGGCTCAGTACATGGTCAGACAGTAGACCGCAGAGACTGGATAATTACACTTAGTGTACAAATCATTAGGAACACCTGCTCTTTCCATAACAGACTGACCATGTGTATCCAAGTGAAAGATATGATCCCTTATTGATATTACCTGTTAAATCCACTTCAATCAGTGTAGATGAAGAGGAAGAGACGTAAAGAAGGATTTTTAAGTCTTGAGACAATTGAGACATCAGAGGGTGAATGGACAAGACAAAATATTGAAGTGCCTTTGAACAGGGTATGGTAGTAGGTACCAGGCACACCGGTTTGAGTGTGTCAAAAACTGCAACACTGGTGGGTTTTTCACGCTCAACAGTTTTCAGTGTTTATGAAGAATGGTCCACCAACCAAACGACATCCACCCAATTTGACATAACTGTGGGAAGCATTGGAGTCAACATGGGCCAGCATCCCTGCGGAATGCTTTCAACACCTTGTAGAGTCCATGCCCTGACGAATTAAGGCTGTTCTGAGGGCAAAACGGGGTGCAACTCAATATTAGGAAGGTGTTCCTAATGTTTTGTACACTCAGTGTAAATGTGCATTAATTATTATCTTTCTGGTGTTTTCCATATTGTATGTATTATAGTGTATTGTTTTTTGTGTATTTGTATGCTGGCTTCACAAAATGAACTTCCATGTAAATGGACAATAAAGCACAGAACATCATATGGAACAAGGAAATTAACATGAGTGTCTTTAGGGTCAATGCTGAATTCCCGTTCAATTCTTAACTGATCAACTCAAAATAAGTGGTAACTAGAGTACAGAGATACAAGTATACACATACACCGATGAGCGTCTGCTTTTGTGCAGATTGTACCGCCTTTGATCCGTGATTGCACCTTGTGTGTGTTTGTGTGCGTGCGTGCATGTGATGATGGTCACGGCTTTGATCAGAGATCACATCAGGCGTGTGTGTGTGTGGGTGGGTGGGTGGATGGGTGGGTGTTATGAAATCAGCGGCTGGACTCTCATTGGTGATTTATTTTTCCACTGACTGTTTCTCTCTCTCTCTCTCTCCCCCTCCTTTCCTCCCTTTCTTTTTCCAGGTGTCTGTGAAATATTGGTTGAGTCCAGAGATACCAGAAAGAAGCTACTGACACAGGTTACTGCTGGAGAGGGCACACCAATAAACACACATCACAAAGGTACACACAGCTTATACAGCTATGGAGGATTACGCTTCATTAATCATCTGCCTGGTCAATCTGAAGTCCTACATGGTTTGAGTGTGAGTACCTTTTTAAACTCTTACGCATCGTTCATCTATACTGCTAGCCTTGGTGCAGAACCTTATCTTTCTCTTGTCTCCTCTCCTCTCTAGGATGGACTTGTCTAACTGTACAGAGGGGGTCTTCTCCCTGGGTGGGGGTGAGGAGGGGGATGGGGGTTCTATAACCCCACCAAGTAAAATCATCCTCACCCTCACCCTGTCCCTGCTCGCTGTCATGACAATGGTTATCAACTCCCTGGTGATCACAGCCATCATCGTAACCAGAAAGTTACATCATCCGGCCAACTACCTGATCTGCTCTCTGGCGGTGACGGACCTGCTGGTGGCCATCTTGGTCATGCCCTTCAGCATCCTCTACATACAGAGGTAGCTACAAAGATTCATTATTGCACAATTTGTTTGATTTGTCTTGCAGCATAAAGTGTCTTACAGCATTTCAGATGCACATATATGTTTAAAAGACATGTAATCAAAGTATACTGTTTGTGATCAAAATAATAATAAAGTGCAGTCACAAACATAATCCCTATCAATATTCTGTCTGAATCCTCAGGGAAAGCTGGGTGATGGGTGAGGCTGTCTGTAATGTTTGGCTGAGTGTTGACATCACCTGCTGCACTTGTTCCATCCTCCACCTGGCAGCCATCGCTCTGGACCGCTACTGGGCCATCACTGACGCCGTGGAGTACTCACGCAAACGCACCGGCCTCCGAGCTGGCATCACTGTCGCCGTCGTCTGGTTCCTGTCCGTCCTCATATCCCTTCCCCCTCTGCTGTGGAGGAACCATGGTGGGGGGCCAGAGGAGGACCAGTGTCTGATAACGCACCACCACATCGCCTTTACCCTCTACTCCACCCTGGGGGCCTTCTATATTCCCCTGCTCCTCATCCTCATCCTCTACTATAAGATCTACAGAGCAGCTCAGACTCTGTACCTCCGCAGGGGGGCCAGCAGAGCCAGCCAGCACTCCTCCATGGTCAACGGAACCACCCTCCCCTCCTGCCCCACTGATGGAGACCCCCAGAGCCCAGACACCCTGAACCCCCCGGAAAAGTCTTACTCAGACCCCTCCACGGAGGGAGACCGCGTGCGCATCGCCGTAAAAAGTCCCCAGAGCGAGTCGAGGCGGGAGCGTGAATGTGGGTTGAGACGGCAGCGTATCTCAGGGACCAGGGAGCGACGCGCTGCATCTACGTTAGGACTGATACTGGGGGCCTTCGTGGTCTGCTGGATGCCTTTCTTCCTGAAGGAGGTGATCGTCAACACGTGTGGCTCCTGCAACACCTCCATAGAGCTGGCTGACTTCCTCACCTGGCTGGGGTACCTCAACTCCCTTATCAACCCTCTCATCTACACTATCTTCAACGAAGACTTTAAGAAGGCCTTCCAGAGACTGGTCAGGTGTAGGCTTCGCCTCTGACACGGGCAGAGAGGACACACATTTGTTTTTTATTTAACCTTTATTTAGGCAGGGTGGAGTCCAATTTAGACAAAGGTACCTCACACATACAAGTATCTGTAGGGTCGCTAAGTCGAACAGTGAATATCAAACACAGATTCAACCACAAAGACCAGTGAGGTTTTCCAATGTCTCGCAAAGAAGGGCACCTATGGGTAGAAAACGACATTGAATATCCATTTGAGCATAGTGAAGTTATTCATTACAAATACTACAAATACAGGCGTCCTTCCTAACTCAGTTGCCGGAGAGGAAGAAAACCACGATTTCACCACGAGGTCAATGCTGACTTTAAAACAGTTACAGAGTTTAAAGGTACAATATTCAGAAATCTCTCCGCCATTTCCTGGTTGCTAAAATTCTAATACTCCGTCTAATTTCAGTTTGACAAAACAAGCAGTTTATAGTGTAGAGAATCATTGCACCATCTAATCCGCTGTGAAAAATCTTTACAATAACCAAAATATTGTATTTTCAACTGTTTGAAGCTGGTGTACATAACTGAAAGTAAAAGACGCAAAAGCCATACTTAAGAACGAGAAGCATAGAAATAGAACACAGAACAGATCTACCGCTTCTTACGTTTGCTTTCAATGAGAATGACCGTCTAACTCACATTTCTATGTGCATTTTGTCGGTCGCCCAAAAATGTACATATTGAAACTTTAATGGCTGTGATAGGAGAAAACTGAGGATGGATCAACATTGTAGTTACTCCACAATACTAAACTAATTTACAGGGTGAAAAAAAGGAAGCCTGTACAGAATACATATATTTCAAAACATGCATCCTGTTTGCAACAAGTCACTAAAGTAAAACTGCAAAAAATGTGGAAAAGAAATTAACTTTACAGTGCCCTCAAAGTATTCATACCCTTTGACTTATTTCACATGTTGTTGTGTTGTAGCCTGAATTCAAAATGGATTACATTTTACTTAAATGTTTTCTCACACATCTACACAAAAAAAACCCATACTGACAAACTAAGTATCAACCCCCTGAGTCAATACATGTTAGAATCAACTTTGGCAGCAATTACAGTGACTCTTTCTGGGTAAGTCTCTAAGAGCTTTGCACACCTGGATTGTACAATATTTGCACGTTCTTAAAAAAAGTATTCAAGCTCTGTCAAGTTGGTTGTTGATCATTGCTAGACAGTCATTTTCAAGTCTATTCATATATTTTCAAGTCGATTTAAGTCAAAACTATAACTAGGCCACTCCAGGATCATTCAATGGCATCTTGGTAAGCAACTTCAGTGTATATTTGGCCTTGTGTTTTAGGTTATTGTCCTGCTGAAAGCTGAATTTGTCTCCTAGTATCTCTTGGAAAGCAGACTCAACCAGGTTTTTCTCTAGGATTTTGCCTGTACTTGGCTCTATTTCATTTTCTTTTCATCCTAAAAAAAAACCTCTATTCTTGCTGATGACAAACATACCCATAACAAAATGCAGCCACCACCCTGTTGAAAATATAAGGAGTGGTACTCAGTGATGTGTTGGATTTGCCCCAAACATAACTCATTTTTTGCCGTTTTCCTTTAGTGCCTCACTCTGTCCATTAGGTTAGTATTGTGGAGTAACTACAATGTTGTTGATCCATCCTCAGTTTTCTCCAATAAAACCAATAAACTCTAACTTTTTTAAAGTAACCATTGGCCTCAAGGTGAAATCCCTGAGCAGTTTCCTTCCTTTCTGGCATTGGAGTTGAGGGTGCCTATATCTTTGTTGTGACTGAGTGTATTGATACTGTCACGTTGGTATGAAGAGATTCGGGAGACAGGCACAGGAATGCGTAATATAATTTTTTAAATTAAGCCCAAATTACGGCGTGCCGTGTAAAGGCACGGGAACGAAGACCAAACAAACACGTAACAAAAAACAGGGTAGAAACCCAAAACAAAAGAGCGAGGAGTACCTTGAATAAATAACACACTCGCACAATGATTAACACACGGGATGAGACCTGTAGTCATCTGCGCAATCCACAATGGCACGAAAGCCTAAACACACAGCACAGGTACTCACACGCACCAATGGACATTGTACCGATAATGGACAGCCCAATGGAAACCAAAGGGCACACTTATACAAGTACTAATCAGTGGGAATAGGGGACAGGTGCGCGTAATGAAAATTCCGGAGGGATCCGTGAAACCATCCAAAGTGTAATTATGTAACTTCACAATTCTTAAAGGGATATTCGATGTCTGCTTTTTTACACATCTACTAATAGGTAGTCTTCTTTTCAAGACATTGGAAAACTACCCTGGTCTTTGTGGTTGAATCTGTGTTTGAAATTCACTGCTCAACTGAGGGACATTATAGATAATTGTATGTGTGGGGTACAGAGATGATGTAGTCATTCAAAAATCACGATAAACACGTTATTGTACACAGAGTGAGTCCATGCAACTTATTATGGGACTTGTTAAGTATATTTTTTTTCTCCTGAACTTATTTTGGCTTGTCATAATAAAGAGGTTATATACTTTTTGACTCAAAACAGTTTAGCTTTTAATTTAAAAAAAATTGTAAACATTTCTAAAAACATAATTAAACTTTGACAGTATTGTGTACAGGCCATGCACACAAAATCTAATATTAACCAATTCTAAATTCAGGCTGTAAAACAACAAAATGTGGATAAAGTCAGGGGTGTGAATACTTTCTGAAGGCACTGGATGTCCTGAAGTTGCTTACTAAGACAACATTGAATGTTCCTGAGTGGCCTAGTTACAGTTTTGACTTAAATCTGCTTGAAAATCTATGTCAAGACTTAAAAATGGCTGTCTACCAGTGACTAACATCCAACTTGAGAGAGTGTGAAGAATTGAAAAAGAAGAATAATGCAAATATTGTACAATTCAGGAGTGGAAAGCTCTTAAGAGACCCAGAAAGACTCCCAGCTGTAATCGCTGCCAAAGGTGATTCTAACATGTATTAACTAAGGGGGTTGAATACTTATCTAATCAAGAAATATGAGTGTTTTATTTTTTATAAAGTTTTTACAAGTGTTTTTTTTTTATCCA
The DNA here is from genome assembly GCF_013265735.2 of Oncorhynchus mykiss. Lineage (NCBI taxonomy): Eukaryota > Metazoa > Chordata > Actinopteri > Salmoniformes > Salmonidae > Oncorhynchus > Oncorhynchus mykiss. The sequence continues at coordinate 63,026,953 of NC_048567.1, read as the reverse complement.
CCACAGAGTATTTTGGGTAGATCATTGACCAAAAATTACAATGAAATCCATTTTAATCCCACTTTGTAATACAACAAAATGTGGAAAAAGTCCAGGGGTGTGAATACTTTCTGAAGGCACTGTAAATCTTTAGTCACATACCCGGTCACAGGGATGGCGATCTCGTACTTCTATAGGTTAATAACGATGTTAGGTTGTTGTAATGTTACATGCACGCACACACACACACACGCAAGCATGTGCACGCCATTCAGTTCAGAGTTGTGTTGGATCCGGGATAGCATCTGACTGCCTGAGATCAGAGACTATCAACAGAATAAACACAAGAGACTTTAAATCTTTACCCGGAGGAAATTACCTGTAATACTCTGCCAAGACTAATGGACACTCCAGCCAGGTCAGTCTAATGGGACTGGCACATTGCTGAGCTTTGGAGGAAAGTTAAGAGGACCTCAGATCCATAAGAGTCTATTTATAGAGAGCCATGAGGTCATCATCTCCTTGATGTTTGATTGGGTTACTGTCGTAGTCGGGATGGTGTTTAAATGAATAGACAGAAACTGGTTAAACTGTAGGATGAAACTCTGGACTTAAACCATCAGCCTCGATCATTGCAAGGTCTTAGAATAGCTGATCATGGTGTTTCTGTCTGTTCTATAACTACCAACCTCCCCAAGCTAGTAGACATATCTGAAATATAACATATCAAAAGTTTTGACTTATTCTCCAAACAATATTTGTTGTGATCATTGTTTTTGTTGATGCTACAAAAGTAGTGATTAAAGTTGTGATACTCAATCAGTGTTGTTAATAAGCTAGATATTCCACTTCTACAGTGCAACTTTTGTGTTATATGCCATATGGGTGCTTTATATTCTGTCTTAATGCAGAGATCTCTATAGCTGATTAAAGAGAGCTGAGAAAGTTGCTCCACCATTGTCCTCCACCCATAGCACAGAGAGCTCTGATCCAGAGGCACAGCAGGCGAATACGTGTGTCATTAAGAGAGGAGGTGCTAGAATACTGATTATTTAACTCCCACTCATAAACTTAGAATATGGTATGAATGTTTTTCTTACCGTAAGTACAGAGGGTAATGTTTGTGAGGCAAATGTAAGGAGATTTGTTTTTGAAATAAACAACACAATGACAAGATTTGAAAATGTTAATTTGATAGTGTGTTCTCTTGAAAAGAAAACGATGCCAGAAAGAGGGGAGTCATGGTGTTATGGAAGAGTTCCATCAGATGATGCCTCCCCAACAGAACGTGCCTCCACTCTGATGGTTCTGTTACCTCAGACTATGGTTCCCTCCACACCCAGATGGTATTTATGTATCTATATCAGTCTAAAGATGAGTTATGTTATGATTCATACAGTATGAATCATATCTCACTGTTAACCTATATGCATTTAAATACCACCTGGGTGAGGAACTAATACAATTTTACATCATTCTGAGGCAAATAATAGCTGGTCTTAACAGTATCTTAATAATGTATGCATGTGAATGTATTATTTTACAGAATGTGGAACAGGTTCTTGAACAGGTTGATAGATTCATCCAAGCACTGAGCACAGAAGGCTACAACAGCAGTGACGGTCCCTCAAACTGCAACACGAGCACAACGTCAGAATAGGTATGTGTATATGTATGTATTGTGTAATGGCGCCGCCCTCAGGATGACAGCAGACTTGTAGGTTTTTCATTTCCGGTTTAGGAAAAATGCACATAATTCAAACTGACAACAAGTTGACTGCTTTTGGCGTTTGTTGAAAAACAATACATCTGTGTGAAATCTCAAGATGAACAAGGAATCGTCAGGGAGCGAGTTGGACGTTACGGTTGAGAGGCTGAAAATGAAATATCTGGAAAGGAAACGGGTTAGTAATGTGTATATAGCTAACAAGCAAACTAGCTAAATATTTAGCTAGCTTACAGTAACTAGCTAGCAGGTTTGATTGTTCCCTTGGTAACGACCCCGAGTGCTCCAGCTAGCTATCTGTGTTTGCTAGCTAGCTGGATCACTCGGAGTCGTTACCAAGAGAAGAAGCAAACCAGCTAACTCTAGCTAGCTAACGTTATCGACTTAGTTAGTTAGCTAAATAGTTAGCTAACGTTAGTTGGCTTGTTATTACTAGTACTAGGTTGTGCACGCACGTACGTTGCAGTAACTGAACATGCTATAGCTCATTATTGCCTTTTGACAGGTCTCTACAGAGCAGAAAGCACCTGCGCTGAGTGGAAGACACTACCATGGTGGGCAGCAGAGAGTTGTGAAGTCCCCCAGGTCTAGACGCAGCACCACCAGGGAGATGAGCGGTTACAATAGAGCCTTACAGGAGCTGTTCCAGGCTGTCACCAACCCTCCAGACAGGTCAGTCTTTCTCCAGGCATTTCTGTCAGACCAACACCTTGTGTTATAATTGATGGTGCCAAGCTACTATATGCCACTGACGTGTACCTGTCTGCTTACCCAGGTTGTACAGTGACTGTAGTCGGGATGACAGTGAGGAGGACCTGAGTGAGAACTATATTTTCAGCCCTCTCCTGGACACACAGACCCACTACACAGAGACAGGTGTGTCGGGTCTTCTTATGTTCAGCATGTCTCAACAGATGTAGCAAGATAATGTATTGTTTTTATGTTGATAATAAAGGTAATATATTCATATTAATAATAATCATATTAATCATACCAATACTGCTTTCTTCAAACTGAAAACACTTGACAAAAAAACAATGTATGAGTTCTTCTGTTTCAGATGTGACCCTGCCCTCCAGCCTAGCCCGTACCTTGGGCTCCCGAGAGACTGAGTCCACCGTAGGCCTGGCCAGAGAAGAGGAGGTGAGGGGGGAGAAAGAGGAGAGAGGGGTGAGGCAGAAGCAGTCCTCCCCTGTCCTCTCCCCCTCCTGCCCCTCAGTGATGGGACAGGTTTACCAGGAGATGCTGCACATCTACCAACAACTACAGGCAGAACGTTTGAGCCAGCTGCAGTGGTCGGCCCAGCTCCAGGACAGAGAGAACAGACTGCTACAGCAAGAGGAGGTAAACACACATCTTCAGCAATCCCTCAAGGTTGAATATGATCTCTTCTTCACAGTTTTTTGAAAAGTGCGTTGTGTGAGCAGTTCTGAAAATGTTTGTATTCCGTCAGAGCCGCAGTGAGGAGGTGAGTCAGCTACAGGAGCAGCTGAGTGAGAGAACCAGAGAGAACAAGAGGTTAAAGTCCAGCTTCAACTCCATCAAGGAACTCAATGACAACATGAAGAAACAGGCAAGCATCTGATTCAGCTGGCTGCTTTTAACCTAAGATCATGTGTCATGAATACTCTCCAAAGGCACAGTATATGTATGCATTTTTATATAAATTTATATATGTGGGTATGTATGTCTGTGTGACGTGCGTACAGTATATATATATACAGTGCCTTGCGAAAGTATTCGGCCCCCTTGAACTTTGCGACCTTTTGCCACATTTCAGGCTTCAAACATAAAGATATAAAACTGTATTTTTTTGTGAAGAATCAACAACAAGTGGGACACAATCATGAAGTGGAACGAAATTTATTGGATATTTCAAACTTTTTTAACAAATCAAAAACTGAAAAATTGGGCGTGCAAAATTATTCAGCCCCCTTAAGTTAATACTTTGTAGCGCCACCTTTTGCTGCGATTACAGCTGTAAGTCGCTTGGGGTATGTCGCTATCAGTTTTGCACATCGAGAGACTGACATTTTTTCCCATTCCTCCTTGCAAAACAGCTCGAGCTCAGTGAGGTTGGATGGAGAGCATTTGTGAACAGCAGTTTTCAGTTCTTTCCACAGATTCTCGATTGGATTCAGGTCTGGACTTTGACTTGGCCATTCTAACACCTGGATATGTTTATTTTTGAACCATTCCATTGTAGATTTTGCTTTATGTTTTGGATCATTGTCTTGTTGGAAGACAAATCTCCGTCCCAGTCTCAGGTCTTTTGCAGACTCATCAGGTTCATTCATTCTTCCAGAATGGTCCTGTATTTGGCTCCATCCATCTTCCCATCAATTTTAACCATCTTCCCTGTCCCTGCTGAAGAAAAGCAGGCCCAAACCATGATGCTGCCACCACCATGTTTGACAGTGGGGATGGTGTGTTCAGTGTGATGAGCTGTGTTGCTTTTACGCCAAACATAACGTTTTGCATTGTTGCCAAAAAGTTCAATTTTGGTTTCATCTGACCAGAGCACCTTCTTCCACATGTTTGGTGTGTCTCCCAGGTGGCTTGTGGCAAACCTTAAACAACACTTTTTATGGATATCTTTAAGAAATTGCATTCTTCTTGCCACTCTTCCATAAAGGCCAGATTTGTGCAATATACGACTGATTGTTGTCCTATGGACAGAGTCTCCCACCTCAGCTGTAGATCTGTGCAGTTCATCCAGAGTGATCATGGGCCTCTTGGCTGCATCTCTGATCAGTCTTCTCCTTGTATGAGCTGAAAGTTTAGAGGGACGGTCAGGTCTTGGTAGATTTGCAGTGGTCTGATACTCCTTCCATTTCAATATTATCGCTTGCACAGTGCTCCTTGGGATGTTTAAAGCTTGGGAAATCTTTTTGTATCCAAATCCGGCTTTAAACTTCTTCACAACAGTATCTCGGACCTGCCTGGTGTGTTCCTTGTTCTTCATGATGCTCTCTGAGCTTTTAACGGACCTCTGAGACTATCACAGTGCAGGTGCATTTATACGGAGACTTGATTACACACAGGTGGATTGTATTTATCATCATTAGTCATTTAGGTCAACATTGGATCATTCAGAGATCCTCACTGAACCTCTGGAGAGAGTTTGCTGCACTGAAAGTAAAGGGGCTGAATAATTTTGCACGCCCAATTTTTCAGTTTTTGATTTGTTAAAAAAGTTTGAAATATCCAATAAATGTCGTTCCATTCATGATTGTGTCCCACTTGTTGTTGATTCTTCACAAAAAAGGTCGCAAAGTTCAAGGGGGCCGAATACTTTCGCAAGGCACTGTATATATATATATATATATATATATATAACTCCAGTATAGATTTGGCCTTTAGTTATTGTCCTGCAATTCGTCTCCCAGTGTCTGGTAGAAAGCAGACTGAACCAGGTTTTCTGCTAGGATTTGGCCTGTGCTTAGTTCCATTCAGTACATTTTTTCATCCTGAAAACTCTACAGTCCTTAACGATTACAAACATACCCATAACATGATGCAGTCACCACTATGCTTGAAAATATGTAGAGTGATACTCCGTAATGTGTTGTATTGGATTTGCCCCGAACATAACACTTTGTATTCAGGACACAAAGTTAATTGCTTTGCTGCACTTTTTGCAGTAATAATGTAGTGCCTTGTTGCAAACAGGATAAATGTTTTGGAATATTTTTTATTCCGTACAGGCTTCCTTTTTTTCACTGTTAGGTTAGTATTGTGGAGTAACTACAATGCTGTTGATCCATCCTCAGTTTTCTCTCATCACAGCCATTAAACTCTGTAACTGTTTTAAAGTCACCATTGGCCTCATGGTGAAATCCCTGAGCGGTTTCCTTCCTCTTCGCCAAGTGAGTTAGAAAGGGCGCCTGTATCTTTGACTGGGTGTATACACCATCCAAAGTGTAAATAATAACTTCACCATTATTTTTTTTTACCCATCTACCAATAGGTGCCCTTCTTTGCGAGGCATTGGAAAACCTCCCTGGTCTTTGTGGTTGAATCTGTGTTTGAAATTCACTGCTCGAACTGAGGGACCTTACAGATAATTGTATGTGTGGGGTACAGAGACGAGGTAGTGATTCAACAATCATGTTGCTCCCGAGTGGCGCAGCGGTCTAAGGCGCTGCATCTCAGTGCTAGAGGGGTCACTACAGACCCTGGTTCGATCCTGGACTGGTCGTGATTTGGAGTCCCATAGGACAGCGAAACAATTGGCCTAGCGTCGTCTGTTTTTGGCCGGGATAGGCTGCATTTTAAATAAGAATTTGTTCTTAACTGACTTGCCTAGTTAAATAAATAAATAATAAAGCACTATTATTGCATACAGAGTAAGTCCATGCCGCTTATTATGTGGCTTGTTAAGCAGATATTTACTCCTGGTCTTATTTAGACTTGCCATAACAAAGAGGTTGAATAGTTATTGACTCAAAACTGTGAATACTTTCTGAAAGGACGCTGGTTCTGATTGATCACTTAGTTAGAACTTTGTGTAGTGAGTTGCTCTGAATAAAAGTGTTTAACTGTTTGTATTATATCATTGTATTGTGTTCAGCTGAATGAGCTGAGTGAGCAGAACAAGCGTCTGGAGAACCAGTTCAGGAAGGTCCAGGCTCGGCTAGAGAACCTTCAGGTAGGAAGACACACAACAAGCTAAATAGACCTGTGTTATTTAGACCCTCAACCCCTATACATAGTGTCTGTTCATTTACATGTGATTTTCTCTCTCTCTCTAGAGGAAGTATGAATACTCCATGGCACAGAAGGGGAGAGAGAACGTTTGTCAGAAGGCCATTGAGTCCAAACCTGAGAAAAAAGCCACCTCCAAGCCAGCCAAGGTGTGTATATGGCATTTCCACTGGGAATGGTGGGTACTAACTACTAGTGTTATTACTGTGTTAACTGTGATTGTAACTAATGCAGCCCTAAACCTACACATACTCCCTGATGAAGACTCACAGACTGGTACCGTAATTATTCTAATCAACAGTGGTGGTGGTTGTTTCTAACTACCTTGTAAAGTCCAATTTCCTGTCAATGTGGTTGTTTGGAAAACACACAATTTAGCATGGCCAGACTCTAACCATACTGGTAACTGGTTGTCTCATTCTGCAGGGTAGTGTAAGTCCCACCCCTCTCAGGCTGCTGGCTTTGCTATTGGATTGGATTCTAGACAGACAGACGTTTCCTCCAGTAGCAGGAGACAGCAGAACAGCCCAGGGTCAGCAGCACACGTCTCCAGTGGTCTCTCTCCTCGACAGGTGCTCGAAGGTGGGAGAACTGGACTTGTCCAGGGGGTCGTTTTGGCTTATTACGCGATGTGTTTATCTATCTTGTTATGATGTCCCAGGCTTTGTGTTGATTCAGTGTTTTGTAGTTTATAATGTGTTGTTTATATTGTGTTGTTGTTGACCTCCTGTCTCTAGGTTTTGCCTCTGTTGGTTGAGCAGCTGCATCAGTCCTCTGCATCACCAGACCCCTCTGGTACCCTGTCCCTGATCAAGTTTATATACTGGAGCCTGAGAGAGATAGACAACAGCATACAGGTAATACACAACACAACACCACACAACAACACAACACCACACACCACAAACTGACAATTTATTCTCTTCCCAGCTGTGAGAAGAAAGTCGAATTTTGTTTTCATGCTGTAAACATTGTTATTGAATCCCTTGTGTTGGACTGTGTCCTGTGCTGGCCTGGCGGCCAGTATGTGGTTAATTAGTGTGGGTACATTAGAAGTTATCAAGTTTTATTTAGCCCTATGTAGAACAGGCTGTGTGTGTGTCTGGAGAACAGACATCGCACTGACAGAGAGAGGCTCAGACCCAACTGGATAGAATCTCTGTCTGGTTCTCAATGAAAACTCCCAGCCCAGATAGTCAACAACAAGCATGGATGCCATCCCGGATCCAACACATCTCAGAACTGAAACGTGGGGAGTGTGTTTGTTTGTCTGGCAGTGTCAGGGCAACTACTTGATGTTTAAACTGGAATCTCATGCTGTAGTATTATAGCAACGTGTTGAGGGTGAACCACAAGGCCAGAAACATGATCACAATGCTGAATTCCCACTGACTAACTGTGAGTACGTGTATCTCTGTATGTAGCCGGTGGCTCTGTCGTCCACTTTACGGCGTCTGGGGGAGGAGATGTCCAGGGTTCCGACCCAGCAGCAGGACCCCAGTGGCCCTCTGAAGACCAGGGGCCCTCCTCTACCTCCCTCGTTGTACAGGAGCCTCTGTCCCCACACACGTCTCCTGTCCTCCCTCATCATCCTCAGGACCGTCACCCAGGGTAAAACCCTGCTACACTACATATACACACAACGTCTAATGCAAACACTTATCCAATAATTCTATATTCTTCCTAAATCCAAGGGATATCTTTTGATATGTCTCAATTCGTTTTTGGTGTAGTTATGTGAAGTCCCCAGCAGAGGGCAGTGTGGTTTTCCATTGTTTATGTATACAGGTTTATTTAATTGTCTCTTTCTAGTGAGTGTAACTCATAAAGTAGTCCTGTGCTCTATAGAGAGCCGTGCATCTATCAATCAATCCCAACCAATCAAATGTTATTTGTTTCGTGATTTTCACAAATACATTTGTAAGCAAGTACTTCACAGCAACCCAAGCCTAAACCCCCAAAGAGCAAGCCTTCTGCCAGGTTGACTCAGCTCGGTCTCTGGATGGACATGAAACTGGTTTGTTCATATAGGAAGAATATTTCTTCTTATTTCTTTAATCAGTACCATGTCAGACTGAGGTATCAGGCTCCAAAAAGCTTTTAACCGTCTACAGAAAAACATCTGAACTAATAAAAACAGACAGACAGAGACAGACAGAGACAGACAGAGACAGACAGAGACAGACAGAGACAGACAGAGACAGACAGAGACAGACAGACAGACAGACAGACAGTCAGTCAGTCAGTGAGTGAGTGAGTGAGTGAGTGAGTGAGTGAGTGAGTGACACTTAGCTGTGGGTCTGGGTCGTGTAAAGAAAACAAATCTTTCTGGAAACTCAGTGCCTTAATGGGTTTGGACCAGAGAGAGAGGGAGGCAGGCAGGCTTTGGGTCAGGGGGGTTCTGGTGTACCCCTCAAGCACCCTGGCTAGGCCAGTTACAGACTACAGTGCTGTGTATCTGGAGATCATCAGTGACACAGGCCCCATTAAAGATGACTTCTCAGTAACCAGGATGTCTCTCCTAGCCACTCTCACTCTGTCTGCTTATACTGGGTTGTTCATTATCCACTACTCCTGTCTGTACGGCTCTGACGAGGGGAGAGAGGAGCAAGCAGACATAACAGCAGTTTGTCAGGGTCACATTCAGAGTGTCAGCTCCAGTGTGATTTATCCCTGGGGCTTTAGACAGAACTGTTCGCTGATCTCCCAAGTCTAGGTGAGCCTCCAGCTGGGATGGGATAAGGGTTGGTAGCAGAGAGATGTGGGTTGGATTTCAGTGGCAGCGTCCAGGTTCTGTGTGACCTAACTCCTCTTTTCCCTCCAGCTGACATCCTAGCCCAGGTGTTGGACTCCCTCCACAGTGACCTGGTGTGTGTGGATGTCCGGGGGCTGTTTCTTCAGTACGGGGGAGTGTCTGTCCTCCTAGCCCTGCTCCGAGGAGGGAAGGGGGGGCTGCAGACCCCCCTAGACATCCTACTGCAGCTCAGCACAGAGTCTCGTAAGTATAGATACACTACTTCTCTCACTATTAATCAAAGGTAACCTGTGTATGGTGTGAAATGCATATCCCACTCCCCCTGAGACACCCTCGGAGAGTGGGGTCACGGCCACTGACGCCGACCCTGGTTAAGTGCCTTGCTCAAGGGCAGATCGAAAGATTTCACCTGATCTGCTCGGGGATTCGAGCTAGCAACCCTTTGGTTACTGACCCAACGCTCTAACCACTAAGATACCTGCCACCCTCAGTCAGTGCAGCTCAAAGCCCCATGAGTATGGAGACACTCCACAGATTCCCACCACAATATACAGTGCCTTGCGAAAGTATTCGGCCCCCTTGAACTTTGCGACCTTTTGCCACATTTCAGGCTTCAAACATAAAGATATAAAACTGTATTTTTTTGTGACGAATCAACAACAAGTGGGACACAATCATGAAGTGGAATGACATTTATTGGATATTTCAAACTTTTTTTAACAAATCAAAAACTGAAAAATTTGGCGTGCAAAATTATTCAGCCCCCTTAAGTTAATACTTTGTAGCGCCACCTTTTGCTGCGATTACAGCTGTAAGTTGCTTGGGGTATGTCTCTATCAGTTTTGCACATTTTTTCCCATTCCTCCTTGCAAAACAGCTCGAGCTCAGTGAGGTTGGATGGAGAGCATTTGTGAACAGTAGTTTTCAGTTCTTTCCACAGATTCTCGATTGGATTCAGGTCTGGACTTTGACTTGGCCATTCTAACACCTGGATATGTTTATTTTTGAACCACTCCATTGTAGATTTTCCTTTATGTTTTGGATCATTGTCTTGTTGGAAGACAAATCTCCGTCCCAGTCTCAGGTCTTTTGCAGGTCTTTTGTCTTTTACCTTCTTCCACATGTTTGGTGTGTCTTCCAGGTGGCTTGTGGCAAACCTTAAACAACACTTTTGGTAGATTTGCAGTGGTCTGATACTCCTTCCATTTCAATATTATCGCTTGCACAGTGCTCCTTGGGATGTTTAAAGCTTGGGAAATCTTTTTGTATCCAAATCCGGCTTTAAACTTCTTCACAACAGTATCTCGGACCTGCCTGGTGTGTCCCTTGTTCTTCATGATGCTCTCTGTGCTTTTAACGGACCTCTGAGACTATCACAGTGCAGGTGCATTTATACGGAGACTTGATTACACACAGGTGGATTGTATTTATCATCATTAGTCATTTAGGTCAACATTGGATCATTCAGAGATCCTCACTGAACTTCTGGAGAGAGTTTGCTGCACTGAAAGTAAAGGGGCTGAATAATTTTGCACGCCCAATTTTTCATTTTTTGATTTGTTAAAAAAGTTTGAAATATCCAATAAATGTTGTTCCACTTCATGATTGTGTCCCACTTGTTGTTGATTCTTCACAAAAAAATACAGTTTTATATCTTTGTTTGAAGCCTGAAATGTGGCAAAAGGTCGCAAAGTTCAAGGGGGGCGAATACTTTCGCAAGGCACTGTACTCTCTCCATAACAGTACAGTTACAGAATGCTCCTATTATGTGCTTCATGTTTGACTAATTTGTGTCATTGGCTGATACTGAACAAAGTGTTTGTGTTTTGTGTGTACATATATATATATATATATATATATATATGTGTGTGTGTGTGTGTGTGTGTGTGTGTGTGAGAGAGACACTGAGCAGAGCTTAGCTTGGTCTACTAAAGTCTAGTGTGGCAGGTGGAGATCTCAGCACCCCACTATGATTTATGGGAGAGGGGGAGAGCTGGTGATTAGCGTGGTTTACAGGGGAGTAATGAGGTGAGTGTGAGTGAGGCCATGACGGAGAGTTGGGGTTCACACCTGAAGGTCACCACTAAACCGCCTGACACACCTCCCCTGTCTTGTACTACTGCAGGCTTGCTCAGTGTCTGCCTACAATGCAGCCCTGTACAGTTCGGTATGGCTGGGTTCCTTCATGCAGTTCACACCAGAAGGTCAACTCAATTTCCCCTCTGTGGCTGCCCTGTTAAGACGCCTGCATACTGGGTTCGGTTTGGTCCTAGCAGAACTCGGCTAGGCAAAGTGAACGTCTGTGCCTCGCATACTCCCTTAAGACTTTTGCTTAAATAATCAGAAAAAAATGGCAAAACTACTGTTTGTCCATCTTGAGACGCCATAGCCAGTATACATTTCCTCAGAATGGTCTGAATGAATCTCAGATAACACTAGAAATGTCATGAATTTTTACGTTTTTTGCCTAAGATGTTTGGTGCAGTATTTCTCAAGTAAAAATGTTTGCATGAAAACATGTTGTCTCTCTTTGAATGACAACAAAAACTTCACTGAAGAACCCCTACAGTTGCCTCAAGAAAACATTCTATGGCACAAACACCCAAAGACAAAACTAACAAAAACGTCACAAAATGTTGTATGTTCACAAACTGTTTTGGATGGGAAGCATGCGGACGCCTTTATACAGTACGCCTGCGTAGTGTCACACACACACACACAGAGGTCTGGTTCACACCTGCAGGTCACCCTCTCCCCAGAGTGTGTCCTGTCCTACAGTAGGCCTGCTTAGTGTCTGTGCCCAAGGCAAAGCCCCCATATAACGCTCTCAGGCTATATTACAGTAATCCAGTCCATGTGTCCTATAGAGACAGGGGAGAACCAGGGGGGACCATAAAGTGAACCCCCTCCTCCCTAAATCAGTCTGGACATGGACCATTCTACCACTGACCCATTGTGTTTGAAGTTTCTCTCCCCTGTCCCACATACAGTAAGGCTGAAAGAGCCTGAAGAGAGGAGAGGCTAGGGACCAGATGGAGGTGTCTAGCTCTGCTACAGTAACAGGGATGGACCTCCTGGGTCTCTGCCAGTCTGCTAAATTACAGTAGCTACAGTAACACCATGAGGCTGTCTCTAAAGCAGATTGCTTTTTCATGCACAATTACCCCACAAATTACTCTGCTCCTTTATTCCCTATTGAACCTATCACAGAGAAAATAAATGTTTGAATTGAATCCCTCAGGTCATTTTTGTACGTGTTTTTTTGTGCGAGTATGTGTTCTCAGTCAACTGAACTAGTAAAATAAAATGTGTTGATTGTAAAAATTGAAATGTGTAGTAATTTTGGGGCAGTTCTCTGTTGGTTATGAGAAGTACTGTGTCATGTTGGATCAACGACTTTGTCACATTCTACAGTCGTGGCCAAAAGTTTTGAGAATGACACAAATGTACATTTTCATAAAGTCTGCTGCCTCAGTTTGTATGATGGAAATTTGCATATACTCCAGAATGTTATGAAGAGTGATCAGATTAATTGCAAAGTCCCTCTTTGCCATGCAAATGAACTGAATCCCCCAAAAACATGTCTACTGCATTTCAGCCCTGCCACAAAAGGACCAGTTGACATCATGTCAGTGATTCTCTCGTTAACACAGGTGTGAGTGTTGACGAGGACAAGGCTGGAGATCACTCTGTCATGCTGATTGAGTTTGAATAACAGACTGGAAGCTTCAAATGGAGGATGGGGCTTGGAATCATTGTTCTTCCTCTGTCAACCATGGTTACCTGCATGGAAACTCGTGCCGTCATCATTGCTTTGCACAAAAAGGGCTTCACAGGCAAGGATATTGCTGGCAGTAAGATTGCACCTAAATCAACCTTTTATCGGATCATCAAGAACTTCAAGGAGAGCAGTTCAATTGTTGTGAAGAAGGCTTCAGGGCACCCAAGACAGTCCAGCAAGTGCCAGGACTGTCTCCTAAAGTTGATTCAGCTGTGGGATCGGGGCACCACCAGTACAGAGCTTGCTCAGGAATGGCAGCAGGCAGGTGTGAGTGCATCTGCATGCACAGTGAGGCGAAGACTTTTGGAGGATGGACTGGTGTCAAGAAGGGCAGCAAAAAAGCCACTTCTCTCCAGGAAAAACATCAGGGATAGACTGATATTCTGCAAAAGGTACATGGGTTAGACTGCTGAGGACTGGGGTAAAGTCATTTTCTCTGATGAATCCCCTTTCCGATTGTTTGGGGCATCCGGATAAAAGCTTGTCCGGAGAAGACGAGGTGAGCGCTACCATTAGTCCTGTGTCATGCCAACAGTAAAGCATCCTGAGACCATTCATGTGTGGGGTTGTTTCTCAGCCAAGGGAGTGGGCTCACTCACAATTTTGCCTAAGGACACCGCCATGAATAAAGAATGGTACCAACACATCCTACGAGAGCAACTTCTCCCAATCATCCAGGAACAGTTTGGTGACAAACAATGCCTTTTCCAGCATGATGGAGCACCTTGCCATAAGGCAAAAATGATAACTAAGTGGCTCGGGGAACAAAATATCAATATTTTGGGTCCATGGCCAGGAAAATCCCCAGACCTTAATCCCATTGAGAACTCAATCCTCAAGAGGCAGATTGACAAACAAAAACCCACAAATTCTTACAAACTCCAAGCATTGATTATGCAAGAATGGGCTGCCATCAGTCAGGATGTGGCCCGGAAATTAATTGACAGCATGCCAGGGCGGATTGCAGAGGTCTTGAAAAAGAAGGTTCAACACTGCAAATATTGACTCTTTGCATCAACTTCATGTAATTGTCAATAAAAGCCTTTGACACTTATGAAATGCTTGTAGTTATTCTTCATTATTCCATAGTAACATCTGACAAAAATATCTGAAGACACTGAAGCAGCGAACTTTGTGGAAATTAATATTTGTGTCATTCTCAACTTTTTGCCACAACTGTACACTTATGGTTGTGATTGTAGTCTGTCCAGACTTTTACTATACTGCCTGACTGGCTCTGATTTGACTTATCTGAGAGAAACATGCTGAGATCTATGCCTCCCTGTAAGACAGAGTTAACACTGACAATATGGACTCTGCTTGACCTGAAAGCATGTAGATTTACTCTCGTTTGCTGAGTAGACTTGATTAGCATCTGTACTAGGACTGGAACTCTTCAGCTGGGTTCCTGGTCCATTCTGCTCGCAGCAGAGGCTGGTTGTACAGTTAGAGGCCCGATGATGGGATGACTGAGAAGGTTAACAGGAGTAGACAGGACTGTGTAGGGTTCTTCAGTGGAACTCTCTGTCTGCCTGTGTGTAACAGTGCCTGTTAACTATCATCAATCATTTGAATAGCCACGCTAGCTTCACCCTCATGTGGGTGCTAGCAAGCATGCTAGATAGTGCTATGCATCAATAGCCAATCCAGTAGAGGCTGGAAGCTATAGTGAGCTTCGATTGGTCAATCGCACCGCAATATCACAGTATTTGCATGAAGTTCAGCTTTCCCCAACTTAGGTCCTGCCCTGTTAACCCTCTCTCGCCCATGCTCGCATCGCCCACCTGTCCCCCCGCCTACGTCTCTCCCTCCATATAAAATAAATGGCTTCCGTTGTTTCATCACATCTTCTTCAGTTAACAGTTACCGTAAGGTTCTTCAGAGCAACTGTCTGTCTGTCCGTCCTTCTGTATACCTATCTAAGTGTTTCCCTCTCTGCAGGGTATCTGTCTGAGTTCCTGTCTGCTTGCAGCACTGAAGAGTTCTTCCGTACTGCAGCTCTCCTTGTGAAGAACCCCAGACTAGAACTTCCTCTTCTGGAGAAACTCTCCATCATCCTACAGAAACTCTCCAAGATCAGGTGAGACAAACTGATCATGTTCTTCAGTCTGGACTCAGAATCATGATTAGCTAAATCAGGCGCGTTATTGCAAGGTTGGAACCAAAACCTGACCGGACCGATTATTACAAGATCCTGTGTATTTGTAACACGTGGTGCTAGGTATACTATCATTCATAGACTCAGTGTTACATGCACTCTGTTTTCTGGTTTTCACAGGAAGAACAGGCGGCTGTTTGAGCTCTGCTCTCTTCATCTGCTGCTGCAGGAGATGCACAGAACAACTGACCCTACACTCACCTTCTTGTCATTGAACCTTAGCTCTATACTTCTCAATCTGAAATAACACACACTCACACGTATAACCTTATTGTGGAGGTGACTTTTTATTTTTGTCAAGTTTTGTAATATGTTTTTATATGATCTTAACCTATATATTGTACCTTGTTTTGAACATGTTTACCATCTGCTATGAAATGAGCATCATGTTGGGAGAGGCTATGATTGTCTCATGCATTCTGAGGTAAAGATGATTTCACTAGGAAGCTTTTAAAAGCAATAAACTAAGAAATGATGGGAAACAGTGTTCGATTTCTCTGTCTTATAGTTACGAAATACATTAGTTTATGTCACATATGTTTTCTATAAACCTGTTTGTTTGTTATGGACCTAAGCTGGAGGTTTTTAACAAGTCCAGAATGGTTCTGTTTGGTGACGGTGAGGAGAATATCACACTGACAGACATTTCTGATCTCTCCTCTGTAAAGAGCCCTGTTAGTCAGTATGTTGAATAAAACATCTAATTGAAACTTTGCTGGTTTGTCAGGGTGTTGGTCCCTGTTCACCTTGGCATTTCAGACAAACTGTTAATAGGAAAGTGTGCCTATTATTATACAGACTTTTTAAAATGTTGGTCTGCTGCTTAGTTTCTTCATCACCTCACAAAATAAAAGTCCTGCATAAGTGTGTGGTGTTGGCAAGCAAGCGCTGGAGAACGGTCTTGTGGGGGTGCATGAACCAGTTCATTTAGTAAGGCTCTATAACAGTCCTAAACACTTACTGCTTCAGATCCTGTCACTGATTTATTGACTTTCATTACTTCCATTACTCACTATGGGCCACAGTGGGCCTGCTATATGTCACACACACACAGCCCCTGCGCAGCGTCAGGCCCTGAGCTGCGGTCCCTCTAATTTATGTTAGTGTTTCCCAGTGGAGTAGGTTTCAGTGGAAACTTAGTTAAATGTTCCCTGGCCTCCAATCTGGCCAGTCTACCTCATGAGAACATTATTTACCTGTCTAATGTTAGTGGCTATGCTTCACCACCGATATAAAGTCAGTCCATCATGTTGGACGTTACAGACCACCAAATGTATATTATTTCTCTGAGTTGGCTGAGTTATAAGATGGCAGCAGGGTGATGCAGTTAAGGCATTGTGCTTCAGTTATGTACTTGACTGTAAATCTAGTCATGAGAGAGTGTACTGTGAGTGGAACCATGTGGTTGGCAAAGTGCTTGTTGAGAGGGCGAGCATGACCACAGCGGCCTGTTGGCCTGGGTATTCACTCCTTATTAATGAAGGGGACTGGGTCTTGTCCTGAGCTTTCTCTCTCCCTGTACTATTCTGTGCCTCTCTCTACTCCTACTTTCTTATACACTGTTTATACAAAAGTATGTGGATACCCCTTCAAATGAGTGGATTTGGCTACTTCAGTCACACCCGTTGCTGACGTGTATAAAATTGAGCACATAGCCATGCAATCTCCATAGACAAATATTGGCAGTTGAATGGCCTTACTGAAGAGCTCAGTGACTTTCAACGTGGCACCGTCACAGGATGCCACCTTTCCAACAAGTCAGTTTGTAATATTTCTGCCCTGTTAGAGCTGCCCCGGTCAACTGTATGTGCTGTTATTGTGAAGTGGAAAGAGCTCAGCCGGGAAGTGGTAGGCCACACAAGCTCACAGAACGGGACCGCTGAAGCGCGTAGCTCGTAAAAATGGTCTGTCTTCAGTTGCAACACTCACTACCGAGTTCTATACCGCCTCTTGAAGCAACAACAGCACAATAACTGTTAGTCGGGAGCTTCATGTAATGGGTTACTATGTCCGAGCAGCCGCACACAAGCCTAAGATCACCAAGTGCAATGCCAAGCGTCAGCTGGAGTGGTGTAAAGCTCGCTGCCATTGGACTCTGGAGCAGTGGAAACGTGTTCTCTGGAGGGATGAATCACGCTTAACCATCTGACATTACGACGGACGAATCTGGGTTTGGCGGATGCCAGGAGAGCTCTACCTGCCCGAATGCGTAGTGCCAACTGTAAAGTTTGGTGGAGGAGGAGTAATGGTCTGGGGCTGTTTTTTTATGGTTCGGGCTAGGCCCCTTAGTTCTAGTGAAGGGAAATCTTAACGCCACAGCATACAATTACATTCTAGACGATTATGTGCTTCCAACTTTGTGGCAGCAGTTTGGGGAAGGCCCTTTCCTGTTTCAGCATGACAGCATGCAAAAATCGAGGTCCATACAGAAATAGTTTGTCGAGATCGGTGTGGAAGAACTTGACTGGCCTGCACAGAGCACTGACCTCAACCCCATTGAACACCTTTGGGATGAATTTCAATGTCGACTGCGAGCCAGGCCTAATCGCCCAACATCAGTGCCCGACCTCACCAATGCTCTTGTGGCTGAATGGAAGCAAGTCCCCGCAGCAATGTTCCAACATCTAGTGGAAAGCCTTCTCAGAAGAGTAGAGGCTGTTATAGCAGCAAAGGGGGGACCAACTCCATATTAATGCCCCTGATTTTGGAATGAGATGTTGATACAGCACTAGTTTAACACATTAGTCCTCAGATGCCCTGTCCTCTGCTGCCTTTGCTTCTAATGTAAACTGTCTGCCATTGTGCTGTATTTTCAGATAAAGGCTTGTTTGGATTATGCAACACGCATGCTAGAAGGCTGTATATCTGGGGAATGACTTTCCCTCCTACAGTTCTCTCTATGCTGCTGCATATCTTGGTTGGCTGGGGAGAATACATTGTTTCCCATTTTTGTCTGACAGTGATTAATAATGAATGACATCCACAGTGTTGAATTGTTCCCTGCATGCTCTGGGATTAGACAGCAACGGGCCTTCATTATATAATATACTACTGTACCAACATTAGGATATAGGATGTCACTGTACTAGAAACATAAAGATATTGGATGTACCAGAGATATGAAACAAGCTGGAGCCCTGTTTGGGGAATAAGAGTAAGCAAGTATGTAATGGTGGAAAATGTGTATTTGTGTGTGTTCTTGTGTTAGTGAGCAACTGTTGGTGTTCACACTGGTAAGTGTGTGTGTGCGCGTGTGTGTTAGCAGGTACAGTAACTAGCTGAGCTGTATGAAGCTTGACTGTTTGTTGGCACTCCCTGCCCTTAGGAGTCCAGCTCTCTGTCTCACCTCGCTGCGATCACGCTAAGCCAAGTGATAATAACTGGCCCTCATGGGCCTGAAACACACACACACCTATGTAGGGAGGATTCTCTTTAGCTGAGCTATTTGTAATGTGATGATCCACGTCTTCTCCAGCCTAGTCACAGGAGACCGTCTATTCTCTGTGCACCTCACATCTCAGGCCAGTAGAGAGATGGACGTCATGATTTATCACAAACGATGGCTGTGTGATATCTTGGCAGACAGACTAGCATGGCAGAGCCTGGTTAGTATGATGCTTCAAGGTCTGATGTCATGATTTCACACAAATAGATATTGAATAACTAGATTTCCACCAGTGCCCGGCTGTGGTGTAAATCTCTCCAGTAATCTGAGATCTATGGTAATTGGCTGTTCCAGCAGATTCCTCTTATTTGACAGAATAGTTTGATCGACCGCAGAACACATGACATCATTTATGTTAACTACAAGAGGGAAAATAAGTGGTATTATTATTGGAATAACTGTTGACAAAACCTTTGTTAAACCGTCAAAATATCCTGTTATCTGTTTATCTTCATCAAAATAAATAAAAACATGGACTTTTAAATTGATACTTCTTTATTGATGCATACAGTATGTACAATAATAAGTTATATATACACTTACGTTTGTTTCCATGAAAAATAGTTTCTGTAGTCTAATGGAGCTTTGTGATACTGAGGTAAGAGAACCAGGTTCTGTACATACAGTACAGTCAATCATCTTCTGTCATTCAGCGACCTACCTAACCTACGAGCCTTCCGCTGATGCTGTGTTTGGATTGGAAAGAACAAGGATAAACTAAAAGAAGCCATTATGGATACCTGCTAAATGATGAGCATTGTACATGCACATTTATGATTCATATACACTACCGGAGTCCAGACCCTTTAAACGTGGCTAACTTGAAACAGCAGAGCAGTGAAGACACACTGAGAGATGGGATTGTGCCTCCCCAGTCACTCAACAGAAACAATATACATGGAGGTATAGAAAGCCACCGTTTAAACCATATAAACCAAACACACATTCTCTTGTTCCTGAAATGTCTTTAGCTAGGAGCTTATCACCATTAGCTGATATGTGCTGAATGGCACAAAATGGCTGCCGTCCTGTGGCATCACCCAGAATAGCATCAGAGCCAGGCTGACCATAGTGTAGTGTAGCGCTGGGTCTTCTGGTGTCCTGTTTTCCTGCATTTCTCAGGCTGCAGAAGGCTTAGTCTGTCTATAAGCTAAGCTCTTTAATGGTCTCTGGCATCTGGTATTTACTGGTTCATTGGTTTTAGTGGTTAATTAGGTGCTGAAAGTCTCGACTGTAAACCACAACATTATTAGATCAGACTGCCACAAGTCAACCAATTAGAGCCAGCGGTAGCAGCTGACCGCTGGGGGGGGGGGTTGAGAGGATCTGGAGCCATGGGGATCCTGGCAGAGAGAGGTCCATTATGCCCTTTTCAAAATCTCATATTATAATATGTACAAAATGTAATTTATATAAAATCTCTATATATTTTTTTATCAAAAGCTTTTGTCGAGGCATCCAGCGCAAAGTTAATTGCCAGAGGGAGACAGAGAGACGGAAGAGAAGGAGAGAGATCTGAAATCTAGGAAGGCCTACTGGCATTCTTCATGTGGAGGGGTATGGGTGTTTGATTGTGAATGTATGTGTGTGGGTATGTGCACATGGGTGTACTGCATCTGTGCATAAACGTGTGTTCATGTGTGTGTGGGAGTCAGACGCTTGCACAGCGTGGTGAGGACAGAGGAACAGTGTGTGTGTCTCCTCCTCCCAGTACATCAGAACACAGTGACTCCACAGCATCCAGTCTCTCTATCTGCACTAGTCTGGTGAGCAGGTCTGGGATGCTATAGCCGGCGGTACTGATCCTTTCAAACAGCTGCAGGCCGTCACTCATCCCTCCGATCTCATCCCTCTTCAGGCCAAAGCTCTCTGCCAGGTGTCTCCAGGTCTTCACCACGGCTGCCTCGCTACTGTAGGAGGAGCTCAGCATCCGACTGGCCTTCTCCAGACAGTCAAACGGTAGTTCTGTAGGACTCAGACCTGGGGAGATGAAGGGAGAGGGAGGGTTAGGGATGTGTGTGTTGTAGCAAGAGTTCAGCATACAAGTGTCCTTCGCTAGACAGTTGAAGGGTAGTTCTATAGGGCTGAAGCCCGGGGTGGACGTGTGAGTTCTCACCCTCGGCCACACTGCAGGCTCTAGCATACAGATCCAGGATCTTCTTCCTCCGGCTCTGAATCTGAAGGAAGAGACAGAGTGAAAAGTAGAGTAGGTTATAAAGTAATTACATTGCAATGCATTGTAAAAGTACATAGTTGGATGTGTTCTCTCTCACCCCTGTAGCCTTGTTGTAGTTGTTGTTATTGATGATGTTAGCATTGCCATTGCTAATGTTAGCGTTGATAGGGCTGGTGGGGTTGGATCCAGTCTTATCCCTGTCGAGAAGCCCCAGAGAGAGCAGGCAGAGGTCCGGCTTGTTGCCCAGGTTCAGAAGACAGAGGCTGGGGTTAGGATCAGCCGCCCCCTGCCTCTCCAACGCTGCCTCCTCATCACTGTCCATACTACGACTCAACAGCTGCTCGTTCTCTGACGATGCATCATTCTCACTAGGGAGAAAATCAAGTTGAGTTGTCAAAACTCAAAATCGGTCAGCATAATAACAGTCTTCATGACCTTTTATTTTGCAGTGTCTAGTTATGGTAATGTACTGTAGCTTCAACCTTAATGTTATACTGCAAATAGACTCATGTTTTATATGACATATTTAGCTTCAGATCCACAGAATGTTATTAACAGTGTGTGTAAGACTGGGAAGTTCTCCCAAAAACACCTTGTTGACAAAGATTCTCAGAGATACGCACACAATAGCAATGTTTCACTGACACACACACACACACACACACACACACACACACACACACACACACACACACACACACACACACACACAGGCATTGTTTCCTAGTCACCCTACACCCACTAAGGCAGCAAAGACAGTGAGTTAGCACATCCTCTGGCATGCAGCTAGCCACACTGTTTACCACTGCTGAGTCTGGCTAGGTGATGTAATGCTAATGTTAATGTGTGTGTTATTGTGTGTGATGACATGTGAGTAGGTCATACAGACCATATACAGTGTGTGTACATGTGACTTGTGATACTGTGTGTATGACACAAACTCATCCTCTGTGTCTATATTTACATTATTTACATAAATGTGTATGTATCTTCCCCTTGCTATACATGTCTGTCTGTCTGTCTGTCTGTCTGTCTGTCTGTCTGTCTGTCTCATAAAGAATAAGGCTTCATTGTCTGCTAGTGTGGGGTTGAGACAGACAGACAGACAAACAGAAAGCGAGGAGAGAACAGAGAGGTAAGGAGACAGAGGGAAAGGGAGGAGAGGACAGAGAGGGAAAGGGAGAAGAGGACAGAGAGGTAAGGAGAAAGAGAGGGAAAGGGAGGAGAGGACAGAGAGGGGAAGGAGACAGAGGGAAAGGGAGAAGAGGACAGAGAGGTAAGGAGACAGAGGGAAAGGGAGGAGAGGACAGAGAGGGAAAGGGAGAAGAGGACAGAGAGGTAAGGAGAAAGAGAGGGAAAGGGATGAGAGGACAGAGAGGGGAAGGAGACAGAGGGAAAGAGAGAAGAGGACAGAGAGGTAAGGAGAGAGGGGACAGAGAGGGGAAGGAGAGAGAGGGAAAGGGAGAAGAGGACAGAGAGGTAAGGAGACAGAGGGAAAGGGAGAAGAGGACAGAGAGGTAAGGAGACAGAGGGAAAGGGAGGAGAGGACAGAGAGGGGAAGGAGTCAGAGGGAAAGGGAGAAGAGGACAGAGAGGGGAAGGAGACAGAGAGAAAGGGAGAAGAGGACAGAGAGGGGAAGGAGAGTGAGGGAAAGGGAGAAGAGGACAGAGAGGTAAGGAGACAGAGGGAAAGGGAGGAGAGGACAGAGAGGGGAAGGAGTCAGAGGGAAAGGGAGAAGAGGACAGAGAGGGGAAGGAGACAGAGGGAAAGGGAGAAGAGGACAGAGAGGGGAAGGAGAGTGAGGGAAAGGGAGAAGAGGGCAGAGAGGTAAGGAGAGAGGGGACAGAGAGGGGAAGGAGAGAGAGGGAAAGGGAGAAGAGGACAGAGAAGGGAAGGAGACAGAGGGAAAGGGAGAAGAGGACAGAGAGGGGAAGGAGACCGAGGGAAAAGGAGAAGAGGACAGAGAGGGGAATGAGACAGAGGGAAAGGGAGGAGAGGACAGAGAGGGGAAGGAGACCGAGGGAAAAGGAGAAGAGGACAGAGAGGGGAATGAGACAGAGGGAAAGGGAGGAAAGGACAGAGAGGGGAAGGAGACAAAGGGAAAGGGAGGAGAGGACAGAGAGGGGAATGAGACAGAGGGAAAGGGAGGAGAGGACAGAGAGGGGAAGGAGACAGAAGGAAAGGGAGGACAGGACAGAGAGGGGAAGGAGACAAAGGGAAAGGGAGGAGAGGACAGAGAGGGGAATGAGACAGAGGGAAAGGGAGGAGAGGACAGAGAGGGGAAGGAGACAGAGGGAAAGGGAGGACAGGACAGAGAGGGGAAGGAGACAAAGGGAAAGGGAGGAGAGGACAGAGAGGGGAATGAGACAGAGGGAAAGGGAGGAGAGGACAGAGAGGGGAAGGAGACAGAGGCAAAGGGAGGAGAGGACAGAGAGGGGAAGGAGACAGAGGGAAAGGGAGGAGAGGACAGAGAGGGGAATGAGACAGAGGGAAAGGGAGGAGAGGACAGAGAGGGGAAGGAGACAGAGGCAAAGGGAGGAGAGGACAGAGAGGGGAAGGAGACAGAGGGAAAGGGAGGAGAGGACAGAGAGGGGAAGGAGACAGAGGGAAAGGGAGGAGAAGACAAAGAGGGGAAGGAGACAGAGGGAAAGGGAGGAGAGGGGAAGGAGAGAGAGGGAAAGGGAGGAGAGGACAGAGAGGGGAAGGAGAGAGAGAGAGAGAGAGAGAGAGAGAGGGAAAGGGAGGAGAGGACAGAGAGGGGAAGGAGAGAGAGAGAGGGAAAGGGAGGAGAAAACAGAGAGAGAAGGGTTTAGGGTTTAGCTGGGCTATAGAGTATTTAGCCCCATCTCTCTTTACTTCTCTTTGCCTCTCTCTCTACTACCCACCCACCCTCCCCTCTCTCTTTCTCTCTCTATATCTCTCCCTCACCCCCCTCTCCATCCCACCTCCAGGGCTAATCTGTGCTCAGCTAGTTTGCCCTCCAAAACCAGAATCACTTTGCTTCAGAAAAATCCTCAGTTTTTCAATGACCCACACAAGGGGGCAGACACACACACACACACATACACACACGCACACACACACACACACACACACACACACACACACACACACACACACACACACACACACACACACACACACACACACACACACACACACACACACACACACACACACACACACACACAGTCTCCCCACTAAAAGGGCTAGCAGCGATGGTCTGCTGCAGTGACTTGTCCTGTGGTAGTCTAATTATGGGCAGATCCCGAAAAACAGATAAAGAGTCTCTCTGTCTCTGAGGCCCCCAGTCAACCCCTACACACACACACACACACACACACACATGCACACATGCACTAAAACACGCTTGCAGACAAGCACACAAACACACTCAAACGCACAAACAAATACAGACAGACCCAAACATGATCTGAGCGATATTGGTAACCATTTCACATCTTTTGTCGTTTGTCTGTTCAGCGTGTGTTTGATGTGTCATGTGCGCTGGTGATTATGATACCTTACCTTTTCACCGTCTTCGGAGGCGTGGGTTTGAGTTTGTCGAATTCATCCTTTTCAGAGAAAATTACAATGTTGTCTGAAAAAAAATATATAATCATTTATAAAATATACAAATTAGGATGTTTAATAAGTGACATAAACAACAAATACACTACAAGCAAAAGTATGTGGACACCTATTCGAACATCTCATTCCAAAATCATGGGTATTATTATGGAGTTGGTCCCCCCTTTGCTGCTATAACTGCCTCTACTCTTCTGGGAAGGCTTTCCACTAGATGTTAGAACATTGCTGCGGGGACTTGCTTCCATTCAGCCACAAGAGCATTAGTGAGGTCAGGCACTGATGTAGGGCGATTGGGCCTGGCTCACAGTCGGCGTTCCAATTCATCCCAAAAGTGTTTGATGGGGTTGAGGTCAAGGCTCTGTGCAGGCCAGTCAAGTTCTTCCACACTGATGTCGACAAACCATTTCTGTATGGACCTTGCTTTGCCATAAGGTTGGAAGCACAGAATCGTCTAGAATGTTGTCACTGGAACTAAGGGGCCTAGCCTGAAGCATGAAAAACAGCCCCAGACCATTATTCCTCCTCCACCAAACTTTACAGTTGGCACTATGCATTGGGGCAGGTAGCTTTCTTCTGGCAATCGTCAAACCCAGATTTGTCTGCCGGACTGCCACATGGTGAAGTGTGTTTCATCACTCCAGAGAACACGTTTACACTGCTCCAGAATCCAAGGGTGGCGAGCTTTACACCACTCCAGAGAACACGTTTACACTGCTCCAGAATCCAAGGGCGGCGAGCTTTACACCACTCCAGAGAACACGTTTACACTGCTCCAGAATCCAAGGGCGGCGAGCTTTACACCACTCCAGAGAACACGTTTACACTGCTCCAGAATCCAAGGGTGGCAAGCTTTACACCACTCCAGAGAACACGTTTACACTCCTCCAGAATCCAAGGGCGGCGAGCTTTACACCACTCCAGAGAACACGTTTACACTGCTCCAGAATCCAAGGGCGGCGAGCTTTACACCACTCCAGAGAACACGTTTACACTGCTCCAGAATCCAAGGGTGGCGAGCTTTACACCACTCCAGAGAACACGTTTACACTCCTCCAGAATCCAAGGGCGGCGAGCTTTACACCACTCCAGAGAACACGTTTACACTGCTCCAGAATCCAAGGTTGGCGAGCTTTACACCACTCCAGAGAACACGTTTACACTGCTCCAGAATCCAAGGGTGGCGAGCTTTACACCACTCCAGAGAACACGTTTACACTGCTCCAGAATCCAAGGGCGGCGAGCTTTACACCACTCCAGAGAACACGTTTACACTGCTCCAGAATCCAAGGGCGGCGAGCTTTACACCACTCCAGAGAACACGTTTACACTGCTCCAGAATCCAAGGGCGGCGAGCTTTACACCACTCCAGAGAACACGTTTACACTGCTCCAGAATCCAAGGGCGGCGAGCTTTACACCACTCCAGAGAACACGTTTACACTCCTCCAGAATCCAAGGGCGGCGAGCTTTACACCACTCCAGAGAACACGTTTACACTGCTCCAGAATCCAAGGGCGGCGAGCTTTACACCACTCCAGAGAACACGTTTACACTGCTCCAGAATCCAAGGGCGGCGAGCTTTACACCACTCCAGAGAACACGTTTACACTCCTCCAGAATCCAAGGGCGGCGAGCTTTACACCACTCCAGAGAACACGTTTACACTCCTCCAGAATCCAAGGGCGGCGAGCTTTACACTACTCCAGAGAACACGTTTACACTGCTCCAGAATCCAAGGGCGGCGAGCTTTACACCACTCCAGAGAACACGTTTACACTGCTCCAGAATCCAAGGATGGCGAGCTTTACACCACTCCAGAGAACACGTTTACACTGCTCCAGAATCCAAGGGCGGCAAGCTTTACACCACTCCAGAGAACACGTTTACACTGCTCCAGAATCCAAGGGCGGCAAGCTTTACACCACTCCAGAGAACACGTTTACACTGCTCCAGAATCCAAGGGCGGCGAGCTTTACACCACACCAGAGAACACGTTTACACTGCTCCAGAATCCAAGGGCGGCAAGCTTTACACCACTCCAGAGAACACGTTTACACTGCTCCAGAATCCAAGGGCAGCGAGCTTTACACCACTCCAGAGAACACGTTTACACTGCTCCAGAATCCAAGGGCGGCGAGCTTTACACCACTCCAGAGAACACGTTTACACTGCTCCAGAATCCAAGGGCGGCGAGCTTTACACCACTCCAGAGAACACGTTTACACTGCTCCAGAATCCAAGGGCGGCGAGCTTTACACCACTCCAGAGAACACGTTTACACTCCTCCAGAATCCAAGGTTGGCGAGCTTTACACCACTCCAGAGAACACGTTTACACTGCTCCAGAATCCAAGGGCGGCGAGCTTTACACCACTCCAGAGAACACGTTTACACTGCTCCAGAATCCAAGGGCGGCGAGCTTTACACCACTCCAGAGAACACGTTTACACTGCTCCAGAATCCAAGGGCGGCGAGCTTTACACCACTCCAGAGAACACGTTTACACTGCTCCAGAATCCAAGGGCGGCGAGCTTTACACCACACCAGAGAACACGTTTACACTGCTCCAGAATCCAAGGGCGGCGAGCTTTACACCACTCCAGAGAACACGTTTACACTGCTCCAGAATCCAAGTGCGGCGAGCTTTACACCACTCCAGAGAACACGTTTACACTCCTCCAGAATCCAAGGGCGGCGAGCTTTACACCACTCCAGAGAACACGTTTACACTGCTCCAGAATCCAAGGTTGGCGAGCTTTACACCACTCCAGAGAACACGTTTACACTGCTCCAGAATCCAAGGTTGGCGAGCTTTACACCACTCCAGCCGACGCTTGGCATTAGCATGGTGATTTTAGGCTTGTGTGCGACTGGTTGGCCATGGAAACCCATTTCATGAATCCCTCGACGAACAGTTATTGTGCTGACGTTGCTTCCAGAGGCAGTTTGGAACTCGGTAGTGAGTGTTGCAACCGAGGACAGACGATTTTTACGCGCTTCAGCACTCAGCGGTCCTGTTCTGTGAGCTTGTGTGGCCTACCACTTCACGGCTGAGCCCTTTCCACTTCACAATAACAACACTTACATTTTCCACAATGGGTGTGGCTGAAATAGCTGAATCCACTCATTTTGGAGGGGTGTCCACATACGTTTGTGTACATATAGTGTTTATAAAGATAACTTTATCCCATTACTCAACAATATGAAAGCAGATCTATTCAATTGAACAATCTCCCCATTAATCTTACAGATTCAGAATGAACGTCTTCAGAATGGCATGTTTTTACATGTATTAATACCAATTACTGCACCAAAGACATGGAATTGTATCAATCGCCATCCAAGGCTTTTACTTGTGACATAGTTCAATGCACTAAAGAGGAACATTGGGTGCATGTTGAAGATGCAGATGCTCATCTCCAGAATCTTTTTACCTGTCTATTTTCAAAGGATTGAGCTAAGAACATTTACAACTTTCTAGTTAAGAACACTCTAGAACCAATAACACTAAGTAAAACACAACCCTACGGAACGATCCTTGTATAGAGTTTCAGAACGCACCGGTAGATTGGTCCACATAGAAAATGAAAGGCATAAAAACCATAAACGATATGGTAATAGGATAATTGAACTGACCAATGTAGATATTTTCAAATACATGCAACTTACATGCAAAAGTTTCACATCACAACATTTGGATTTGACATATTTTGGACATCAGAGCAACCTTGAGGAAATCATATTTAAGTCCTAAAAGGATGTTCCTATGATAGGGAAGATATACAAAACCTTGCAGAGCGCATATCCAACTGACAATCTCATAAAGAAAAAAGGAACTATTGGAACCAAGACTTAAAAAGACCTGATGTTGAGACAAGATGGAGGGAAAGTTGGAGCATAACTAATGAAATTACAGTTAACTAAAATGTATGCTCAATCCAATATAAACTAATGTATAGAATGTATTATATACAAGAGACAATCCAGTGTATAATGTATAGAATGTATTATATACAAGAGACAATCCAGTGTATGATGTATAGAATGTATTATATACAAGAGACAATCCAGTGTATAATGTATAGAATGTATTATATACAAGAGACAATCCAGTGTATAATGTATAGAATGTATTATACAAGAGACAATCCAGTGTATGATGTATAGAATGTATTATACAAGAGACAATCCAGTGTATAATGTATAGAATGTATTATACAAGAGACAATCCAGTGTATAATGTATAGAATGTATTATATACAAGAGACAATCCAGTGTATGATGTATAGAATGTATTATACAAGAGACAATCCAGTGTATAATGTATAGAATGTATTATATACAAGAGACAATCCAGTGTATGATGTATAGAATGTATTATACAAGAGACAATCCAGTGTATAATGTATAGAATGTATTATACAAGAGACAATCCAGTGTATAATGTATAGAATGTAATTATACAAGAGATAAAATTATCTAATTCTACAGCACAATGATATCATGTCTTAAGTGTAAAACTAACAATGACTCAATAATAAAAGCTATGAAGTCCAAAAGTTATGGGCGGAGTGAAAAGGCTGTCAGAAGTATTACAACGTAAATTTAGTTTTACTCCGTCTGTCTGCATATTTCAAGACATGGCATATTTTATTTAATCTTTATTTAACTAGGCAAGTCAGGTAAGAACAAATACTTAATTACAATGACAGCCTACTCCGGCCAAAGCTGGGACAATTGTGCGCTTCACAATCACAGCCAGATGTGATACAGCCTGGATTCGAACTAGGTACTATAGTGACGCCTCTAGCACTGAGATGCAGAGTCTTAGATCGCTGCGCCACTAGGGAGCCCACACATGAGGGTGCAGTGAGATTCCTGATGGATTAATATTAAACATCAATAAAATCAATTTAGCCTCAGATAAATAATGAAACATTTGGTTCAATTTGGTTTAAATATGGCAAAAACAAAGTGTTGGAGAAGAAAGTAAAAGTGCAATATGTGCCATGTGAAAAAGCTAACGTTTCAGTTCCTTGCTCAGAACATGAGAACATATGAAAGCAGGTGGTTCCTTTTAACATGAGTCAGGTAAGAAGTTTTAGGTTGTAGTTATTATAGGAATTATAGGACTATTTCTCTCTATACCATTTGTATTTCATATACCTTTGACTGTTGGATGTTTTTATAGGCACTCTAGTATTGCCAGTGTAACAGTATAGCTTCCGTCCCTCTCCTCGCCCCTCCCTGGGCTCGAACCAGGAACACATCGACAACAGCCACCCTTGAAGCATTGTTAGCCATCGCTCCACAAAGGCCGTGGCCCTTGCAGAGCAACAACTGCTTCAAGGTCTCAGAGCGAGTGACGTCGCCAATTGAAACGCTATTAGCACGCACCCCACTAACTAGCTAGCCATTTCACATCGGTTACACCAGCCTAATCTCAGGAGTTGATAGGCTTGAAATCATAAACAGCTAAATTCTTGAAGCACAGCGAAGAGTTGCTGGCAAACCCACGAAAGTGCTGTTTGAATGAATGCTTACGAGCCTGCTGCTGTGCTGCCTACCACCGCTCAGTCAGACTGCTCTATCAAATATCAAATCATAGACTTAATTATAACATAATAACACACAGAAATACGAGCCTTATGTTATTAATATGGTCAATTCCGGAAACGATCATTTCGAAAACAAAACGTTTATTCTTTCAGTGAAATACGGAACCGTTCCGTATTTTATCTAACGGGTGGCATCCATAAGTCTAAATATTCCTGTTACATTGCACAACCTTCAATGTTATGTCATAATTACATAAAATTATAGCAAATTAGTTCGTAACGAGCCAGGCTGCCCAAACTGTTGCATATACTCTGACTCTGCTTGCAATGAACGCAAGAGAAGTGACACAATTTCCCTAGGTTAATATTGCCTGCTAACCTGGATTTCTTTTAACTAAATATTCAGGTTTAAAAATCTATACTTCTGTCTATTGATTTTATGAAAGGCATTGATGTTTATGGTTAGGTACATTCATGCAACAATTGTGCTTTTTTCGCAAATGCTCTTTTGTTAAATCATCCTCCGTTTGGCGAAGTTGGCTGTCTTTGTTATGAAGAAATAGTCTTCACACAGTTCACAACGAGCCAGGTGGCCCAAACTGCTGCATATACCTGGACTCGGTTGCACAGAACGCAAAAGAAGTGACAATTTCCATAGTTAAAAGAAATTCATGTTAGCAGGTAATATTAACTCAATATGCAGGTTTTAAAAAATATACTTGTGTATTTTTTTTTAAGCAAGGCGTTGATGTTTATGGTTAGGTACAAATTGGTGCAACGACAGTACTTTTTTCGCGAATGCCTTGTTAAATGACCTGTTTGGCGAAGTAGGCTATGATATCCTTGTCTCATCGCGCACTAGCGGCTCCTGTGGCGGGCCGGGCGCAGTGCGTGCTAACCAGGTCACCAGGTGCACGTTGTTTCCTCCGAAACATTGGTGCGGCTGGCTTCCGGGTTGGATGCGCGCTGTGTTAAGAAGCAGTGCGGCTTGGTTGGGTTGTGTTTCTGAGGACGCATGGCTTTCGACCTTTGTCTCTCCCGAGCCCGTACGGGAGTTGTAGCAATGAGAAAAGATAGTAACTACTAACAATTGGATACCACGAAATTGGGGAGAAAACGGGGGTAAAATTCATAAAAATAAAAATAAATAACCAGGGGAACAGAGGTCCCATTATTTTCAAATAACAGAACTGTAGTGTTCGAATGCAATCACATGTTTAAAGCCTGTAAATGTCTTGCACTGCCAGCCTAGATAGTGTATGCCTCAGAGACGTCAGACCTACACTCATAGTTCCCAGCTCTACCGGAGATGTGAATCATAGAGAGTTACGAAACAGCTACTCAATACACACAGACATGCGTGTACACACACTTTTCCCAATACATAAACACACACATACAGTATGCTTTCACCAATACACGTAAAACATATAAACATACTGTACATTCAGTTTCGTGAATAAAACACTTTTGTTTGATTCTTAATTTGCAAGCCTAAACAGGTTGATTTCTACACCTAAAGGACTGTATGTATAACTATTACCATACCAGAGGTAAAATGGTAGGCCTACAGTTTGTGAGACGCCAGTAGGTGTATTATTGTCAGGTAGAATGTGGTTAACATTCTAGTTAGTGGGAGGGGAACACTGACAGCCTAGAACTAGGGCCACAGTCTAATCTAAACATTCCACCATGCTACGCTCAATCAGTGTCAAACCCACAGACACCAGGCATGACAGACAGCCACCACGGATGAGAATGCCTTTATGTTAGTTATAGACTAGACTATAGATTAAGTCTGAGGCCCCAGCCGGTACTATACATTATGTTAGTTATAGATTAGACTATAGATTAAGCCTGAGGCCCCAGCCGCTACTATACATTATGTTAGTTATAGACTATAGATTAAGTCTGAGGCCCCAGCCGGTACTATACATTATGTTAGTTATAGACTATAGATTAAGCCTGAGGCCCCAGCCAGTACTATACATTATGTTAGTTATAGACTAGACTATAGATTAAGCCTGAGGCCCCAGCCGGTACTATACATTATGTTAGTTATAGACTAGACTATAGATTAAGTCTGAGGCCCCAGCCGGTACTATACATTATGTTAGTTATAGATTAGACTATAGATTAAGTCTGAGGCCCCAGCCGGTACTATACATTATGTTAGTTATAGATTAGACTACAGATTAAGCCTGAGGCCCCAGCGGTTACTATACATTATGTTAGTTATAGACTAGACTATAGATTAAGTCTGAGGCCCCAGCCGGTACTATACATTATGTTAGTTATAGACTATAGATTAAGCCTGAGGCCCCAGCCGCTACTATACATTATGTTAGTTATAGACTATAGATTAAGCCTGAGGCCCCAGCCGGTACTATACATTATGTTAGTTATAGACTAGACTATAAATTAAGCCTGAGGCCCCAGCCGCTACTATACATTATGTTAGTTATAGACTATAGATTAAGTCTGAGGCCCCAGCCGGTACTATACATTATGTTAGTTATAGACTAGACTATAAATTAAGCCTGAGGCCCCAGCCGGTACTATACATTATGTTAGTTATAGACTATAGATTAAGTCTGAGGCCCCAGCCGGTACTATACATTATGTTAGTTATAGACTAGACTATAAATTAAGCCTGAGGCCCCAGCCGGTACTATACATTATGTTAGTTATAGACTATAGATTAAGTCTGAGGCCCCAGCCGGTACTATACATTATGTTAGTTATAGACTAGACTATAAATTAAGCCTGAGGCCCCAGCCGCTACTATACATTATGTTAGTTATAGACTAGACTATAGATTAAGCCTGAGGCCCCAGCCGCTACTATACATTATGTTAGTTATAGACTAGACTATAGATTAAGCCTGAGGCCCCAGCGGTTACTATACATTATGTTAGTTATAGACTAGACTATAGATTAAGCCTGAGGCCCCAGCCGGTACTATACATTATGTTAGTTATAGACTATAGATTAAGCCTGAGGCCCCAGCGGTTACTATACATTATGTTAGTTATAGACTATAGATTAAGCCTGAGGCCCCAGCGGTTACTATACATTATGTTAGTTATAGACTAGACTATAGATTAAGCCTGAGGCCCCAGCCGCTACTATACATTATGTTAGTTATAGACTAGACTATAGATTAAGCCTGAGGCCCCAGCGGTTACTATACATTATGTTAGTTATAGACTATAGATTAAGCCTGAGGCCCCAGCCGGTACTATACATTATGTTAGTTATAGACTATAGATTAAGCCTGAGGCCCCAGCCGGTACTATACATTATGTTAGTTATAGACTATAGATTAAGCCTGAGGCCCCAGCGGTTACTATACATTATGTTAGTTATAGACTAGACTATAAATTAAGTCTGAGGCCCCAGCCGCTACTATACATTATGTTAGTTATAGACTATAGATTAAGCCTGAGGCCCCAGCCGGTACTATACATTATGTTAGTTATAGACTATAGATTAAGCCTGAGGCCCCAGCCGGTACTATACATTATGTTAGTTATAGACTAGACTGCAGATTAAGCCTGAGGCCCCAGCCGGTACTATACATTATGTTAGTTATAGACTAGACTATAGATTAAGCCTGAGGCCCCAGCGGTTACTATACATTATGTTAGTTATAGACTAGACTATAGATTAAGCCTGAGGCCCCAGCCGGTACTATACATTATGTTAGTTATAGACTATAGATTAAGTCTGAGGCCCCAGCCGGTACTATACATTATGTTAGTTATAGACTATAGATTAAGCCTGAGGCCCCAGCGGTTACTATACATTATGTTAGTTATAGACTATAGATTAAGCCTGAGGCCCCAGCCGGTACTATACATGATGTTAGTTATAGACTAGACTATAGATTAAGCCTGAGGCCCCAGCGGTTACTATACATTATGTTAGTTATAGACTAGACTATAGATTAAGTCTGAGGCCCCAGCCGGTACTATACATTATGTTAGTTATAGACTATAGATTAAGCCTGAGGCCCCAGCCGGTACTATACATTATGTTAGTTATAGACTATAGATTAAGCCTGAGGCCCCAGCCGCTACTATACATTATGTTAGTTATAGACTATAGATTAAGCCTGAGGCCCCAGCCGGTACTATACATTATGTTAGTTATAGACTAGACTATAAATTAAGCCTGAGGCCCCAGCCGCTACTATACATTATGTTAGTTATAGACTATAGATTAAGCCTGAGGCCCCAGCCGGTACTATACATGATGTTAGTTATAGACTAGACTATAGATTAAGCCTGAGGCCCCAGCCAGTACTATACATTATGTTAGTTATAGACTATAGATTAAGCCTGAGGCCCCAGCCGGTACTATACATTATGTTAGTTATAGACTAGACTATAGATTAAGCCTGAGGCCCAAGCCGGTACTATACATTATGTTAGTTATAGACTATAGATTAAGCCTGAGGCCCCAGCCGGTACTATACATTATGTTAGTTATAGACTATAGATTAAGCCTGAGGCCCCAGCCGGTACTATACATTATGTTAGTTATAGACTAGACTATAGATTAAGTCTGAGGCCCCAGCCGCTACTATACATTATGTTAGTTATAGACTATAGATTAAGCCTGAGGCCCCAGCCGCTACTATACATTATGTTAGTTATAGACTAGACTATAGATTAAGCCTGAGGCCCCAGCCGGTACTATACATTATGTTAGTTATAGACTAGACTATAGATTAAGCCTGAGGCCCCAGCCGGTACTATACATTATGTTAGTTATAGACTATAGATTAAGTCTGAGGCCCCAGCCGGTACTATACATTATGTTAGTTATAGACTATAGATTAAGCCTGAGGCCCCAGCCGGTACTATACATTATGTTAGTTATAGATTATAGATTAAGCCTGAGGCCCCAGCCGCTACTATACATTATGTTAGTTATAGATTATAGATTAAGCCTGAGGCCCCAGCCGCTACTATACATTATGTTAGTTATAGATTATAGATTAAGCCTGAGGCCCCAGCCGCTACTATACATTATGTTAGTTATAGATTATAGATTAAGCCTGAGGCCCCAGCCGCTACTATACATTATGTTAGTTATAGACTATAGATTAAGCCTGAGGCCCCAGCCGGTACTATACATTATGTTAGTTATAGACTATAGATTAAGTCTGAGGCCCCAGCCGCTACTATACATTATGTTAGTTATAGACTAGACTGCAGATTAAGCCTGAGGCCCCAGCCGGTACTATACATTATGTTAGTTATAGACTAGACTATAGATTAAGCCTGAGGCCCCAGCCACTACTATACATTATGTTAGTTATAGACTATAGATTAAGCCTGAGGCCCCAGCCGCTACTATACATTATGTTAGTTATAGACTAGACTGCAGATTAAGCCTGAGGCCCCAGCCACTACTATACATTATGTTAGTTGACTGTCATGTGGTTTTCTGTTCCCTGAGGTATCATTTTGTAAAGCTGTGTTGTAGTGTCTCACCTGGAACATCTTTCTTGTCCTCCTGTTTGTTGGTCTGAGCCTCCACAGCCTTCACCACCTGACCTGAGCAGCACGCTGCACATGGAGAGAGAGAGCGTTTAGTAACTGTGCACACTGATGTCCCATTTAACACAGGGAGGGAACCCAACTGAAACAGTGTGTGTATGTGAGTGTGTGTGATTGTTACCCTGTCCGCTGGGCTTGGCTTTGAGGATGTAGAACATGATAATGAGGACGATGGCGATGGCCATGATGAAGATGGTTGACATGGCAATGATGAGAGCGGTTGCTAGGTGACCCTGTCCTGTGGCGTCTTTGTGAGGGTGAGGGAACATGGTAGTACTGCTGGTTGAGACACTGGGGACTTTGGTAAGCATGCCTGGAACACACAGATACTACACAGTTACTACACAGATACTACACAGGTAATTAATCTAAGGGTAGCCATGTCCCTCATGATGTCTTACCCCTCAGGGGTGTGTGCTTAGTCCCCTCCTGTACTCCCTGTTCACCCAAGTTTACCGAAAACACAACGATGGTAGGCCTGATCACTAGCTAGCTAACATTAGCGTTAGCCACCTAGCTAACTTTAGCCACAACAAATTGGAATTTGTAACATATCATACATTTAGCAAATTCGTAACATATTGTATGTTTAGCAAATTGGTAACATCATATGAATTGTAATTCGTAAACATATCATGATGGACTTCCACAAATTAACACAAACTATATGAGACGTAACATATCATACTAAATGGAGTGTCTCGGATTTACGTACAGAATAATACAAAATGCTCTGAGACCACATTGTTCCTACAGTGAGACATCAGAATAGACCAAGGCTTTCAACCCTACAGACAGACGTCAGAATAGACCAAGGCTTTCAACCCTACAGACAGACGTCAGAATAGACCAAGGCTTTCAACCCTACAGACAGACGTCAGAATAGACCAAGGCTTTCAACCCTACAGACAGACGTCAGAATAGACCAAGGCTTTCAACCCTACAGACAGACGTCAGAATAGACCAAGGCTTTCAACCCTACTGACAGACGTCAGAACAGACCAAGGCTTTCAACCGTACTGACAGACGTCAGAATAGACCAAGGCTTTCAACCCTACAGACAGACGTCAGAATAGACCAAGGCTTTCAACCCTACAGACAGACGTCAGAATAGACCAAGGCTTTGAACCCTACAGACAGACGTCAGAATAGACCAAGGCTTTCAACCCTACAGACAGACGTCAGAACAGACCAAGGCTTTCAACCCTACAGACAGACGTCAGAATAGACCAAGGCTTTCAACCCTACAGACAGACGTCAGAATAGACCAAGGCTTTCAACCCTACAGACAGACGTCAGAATAGACCAAGGCTTTCAACCCTACTGACAGACGTCAGAACAGACCAAGGCTTTCAACCGTACTGACAGACGTCAGAATAGACCAAGGCTTTCAACCCTACAGACAGACGTCAGAATAGACCAAGGCTTTCAACCCTACAGACAGACGTCAGAATAGACCAAGGCTTTGAACCCTACAGACAGACGTCAGAATAGACCAAGGCTTTCAACCCTACAGACAGACGTCAGAACAGACCAAGGCTTTCAACCCTACAGACAGACGTCAGAATAGACCAAGGCTTTCAACCCTACAGACAGACGTCAGAATAGACCAAGGCTTTCAACCCTACAGACAGACGTCAGAATAGACCAAGGCTTTCAACCCTACAGACAGACGTCAGAATAGACCAAGGCTTTCAACCCTACAGACAGACGTCAGAATAGACCAAGGCTTTCAACCCTACAGACAGACGTCAGAATAGACCAAGGCTTTCAACCCTACAGACAGACGTCATCTCCTCTAAAGCTTTTGAACATCTTTATGCTGCTTCAGACTTTATTTTTTCACTGATCAGATCAGACTGACGAGGTCTATCATTGTATGAGACTGCTGCAGTTACATTAGACAAACCTGGGTTCAAAGTTTAAATGGTGCTAAACAGAGGCTAGACAGAGGTGGTATAGATATGTATAGATGCATATAGCCTGGAGAGATGGTATGACAGGCTGCTGTTGAAGAGAAGACCCAGTGCATGTGGAAACATGTTAATCATCTTTTTCATGCCCTCCAAACTTTTTAATTATCCCACCGCGCCATGCTGGGAGCTAGCTGGGCTCAGCGGTAACACACACACACAAACACACACGCACGCACACTGAGCTGGAAGCCGGAGTAATTGACAGATTACTTGGCGAGTGCTAGCCTGTCTTGACCCTGAGCTAGTAACTCTATGCTTCAACTACATATTTCAAGACTTCATTTAAAACAGTTAATTAAAATGTACCCTCACACGTCCCCTCCCTCCCTCTCTTCCTCCCTAACTCACTCCCTGCCTGGAAGAAAGAATTAGACACTTGTTAAAACGTTTGTGTTTGTTGGTATACACTCATCTGTCCTCCTCCCTCCTTCCCTCTCTCTCTCCCATCCTCCTCATAGCAGCTTCCAATCTGTTTGAGTGTTTGAGGTTTTCATATTTCACAACACAGTCATTCAAATTACACATATATATTAATTTCCGGTCAAAACAATGTGCCAGTGAGTGTTGGTTTGAGCGACGGACACAAAAACAATTCCTGGGTTTGAGCATTACCATGAGGAAACAGTTCCAGACGCTGGCGAGTTAACATCATGCTGCCTCGCCCTGTCTGTCTGTCTGTCTGTCCCGTCCCGTCCCGTCCGTCCGTCCGTCCGTCTGTCTGTGTTCATTAACTGGTCACAGCCCTAACTCGCCTGACCTTACAGTGATCGCTCTCCGTCCCTCTCTGACTGTGATTCTGTGAAACAGTGCGTTTGTGTTGTAGAAGTAGTCAAGTATAGTAGAACGTACACTCTTTAGTGTTGCGCGGTGCGTTCTGACACGAGTGACAGACCATCCCATACAGGTTCCTGGGCCGGTTCTCCTGGATGTAATACCTGACAGAAAGGAAACACAGAGAGAACCTTTAGAGAACAATACTGATACAGTACCTAGTATTGTCTTCTTATATACAGAGATGTTAGATATATTGTGAATATGTACGTATTTGACAGGAGAAGTGTCACAATAATAGCTGAGGTGAAAAGGCTGAACTGACTGCTGTATTGATGCCCAGAGGGGAAGGAGTGATACTGTATACCATTAGGTTAGATAAGGTATTATATAGCCCTGAGCTGTGACAGAGGACGAGAGGGGAAGCTGCTTCAGAGCGTGGCGTCCTCCAGGCCTCTAGGGCAGAGAGGCTATCATTAATCAGAGATGACTATTAAACCAAATTCAATCAAACACCAACACCCGATCTCCAGGTTAGAGCACCGACAAAAGCATTAAACGTGAGATGAATAAAACCTAGAGGAATTTGGTGAGTATTTTGATTCCATCACAGCAGCGGTCAGACAGTGTTCAGTATTCCTGCCCCCAATACAGTACAGCTGAAAGAGAGTATCTATTAAAGCAGCCAGTAATGTTATGCTAAAACACTCCAGTCTGTATATTGACTTTAAACTCAATTGAAACCAGAGAATGCCTTTGAGGTGGTCCAGCCACTGAATGATATCATATGGTGGAAAGGGAGGAAAGGGGTAGAGAGAGAGAGAGAGGGAGAAGGAGAGAGATCAGACCTTTAAATCAGTCCTGTAACAGTTTATATCTTCTCCTGCCTCCATGTTGGTGGGTGACCAGATGGCAGCTGGGTAATTGAGGCTGGTAGCGTGGCCAATGGAGGGTTAGCCTAGGCTGTGTGTGTGATATGGGAGTTGTGCGGGAGAAATGTCCTATGGGGTGGTCCTGTCTTATCAATGACACTCTGATAGTGTGAGAGTGTGTAGGCTTGTGTGTATATGTGTATATGTATGTGTCTGTATGTGTGTACATACCCGGGTAAGCAGGGTCCACAGTCTGCGTCACTGTCTGGTGTCCCAGGTGTGAGTACTGTAGCGCGGTACAGACCTTCACAGTCCTTATGTCTCCTGCAGATCTCATACTTCCCCTTTGAGTACTTCCCCGCAGGACAAGACACACACACAAAGTTCTCATCCTTAGTCCCATAGCCACAGTTCTGCAACAAAACACACATAAACAATGTTAGACATGTGTTATGCATGTGTTGTGCTCACATACACATACACATACACATACACACACACACACACACACACACACACACACACATACACTGCACTTGAAACGAGTGGTGCTGTTCATAGACCTGTGTGTTAGTGTATATACTATTGCTGCCTTCTGTGTTCTGCTGAGCCCAGCCTAGATCTGACAGTCTGAGACTAAAGATGTGAAATGTGATCGCTAACAAGAACAGGAGTCATTCTGAACGGATCTTTGTGTAGTTTGTCTACAGATGTAGGATCTTAATTTGATCACCCTGTTGTAGGATCATTTGCAATTCAGGAAATGTAAAATGTATAGTGTATTTAAGTTTTAAAAAGGTTTATGAAAGTTTGTAATTTCCACGAATGATGCATCAACCACCACAAAAATGGCTCAAGTTAAGATCCTACATCTGTAGTGTGTGTGTGTGTGCGTGTGTGTGTGTGTGTGTGTGTGTGTGTGTGTGTGTGTGTATGTGTGTGTGTGTGTTTGGGGGGGGGGGGGGGGGATTCTCAGGTGGGTGTAGATTATCCCAGTGATTATAAGGAGACAGAGGGAAAGCACAGGGCAAGATTACAGACTAACGACTACTACTGATCACAGATGAGAGATGGGAACAGAGCTGAATGCCTGGTTAGTTATGATGTTGATGCTCTGTTTGATAAGTCCTTACATAAATAGACAATCATGAGCAATGATAGGCTTACTTGTCAAGGTCACATTATAGTCATTTTCTGTAATTAGATAGGAGAGTTGAATAACTATCACTTAACCTTAGAAGGTTAATGAACAACAGACTATTCAAACAGTTAGACATGTGTTAGGATTGTTGTTTAGATTAAGAGGAGAAGGCGTGCACCTGTTGGAGTTGTTCTGTGTAGTTGTGTGAAGTTGTGTGTGTGTGTGTGTGTGTGTGTGTGTGTATGTGTGTGTATGAGGTGTGTCTCCTCCATATTAAGGCCTAGTGAGCTGCTGCCTGCTGTGCTTTTTGGTTTGACCGGGGCACTGATGAATCATGGTTACTGACAGACTACTGTACCATTCTTACCCACGGGGCTTCAATATTTGGAAAAAAATCTAAATGGTGTGACAAACCGTGAAAATTGTTCATTCCCCTTTATGAATCTGAACAGGCTTACAGTGGTAACTCTCTCTGAGCTGGGAGGTGTACAGATGTAGGCTCTTAATTTGATAACTCTTTTGTTGCGGAGAATGCAAACTTGGAAATGCATACTTTTAATGTATTTGAGTTTTAAAAAGGCTTCTAAAGTTTCTAATTTCCGATTTGCCCTAATGAAAAATGTATCAACCCCTACAAAAATGGTTTCCTACTGTAGAAAATTGGCTCAAATTAAGATCATACATACAGTGCCTTGCGAAAGTATTCGGCCCCCTTGAACTTTGCGACCTTTTGCCACATTTCAGGCTTCAAACATAAAGATATAAAACTGTATTTTTTTGTGAAGAATCAACAACAAGTGGGACACAATCATGAAGTGGAACAACATTTATTGGATATTTCAAACTTTTTTAACAAATCAAAAACTGAAAAATTGGGCGTGCAAAATTATTCAGCCCCCTTAAGTTAATACTTTGTAGCGCCACCTTTTGCTGCGATTACAGCTGTAAGTCGCTTGGGGTATGTCTCTATCAGTTTTGCACATCGAGAGACTGACATTTTTTCCCATTCCTCCTTGCAAAACAGCTCGAGCTCAGTGAGGTTGGATGGAGAGCATTTGTGAACAGCGGTTTTCAGTTCTTTCCACAGATTCTCGATTGGATTCAGGTCTGGACTTTGACTTGGCCATTCTAACACCTGGATATGTTTATTTTTGAACCATTCCATTGTAGATTTTGCTTTATGTTTTGGATCATTGTCTTGTTGGAAGACAAATCTCCGTCCCAGTCTCAGGTCTTTTGCAGACTCCATCAGGTTTTCTTCCAGAATGGTCCTGTATTTGGCTCCATCCATCTTCCCATCAATTTTAACCATCTTCCCTGTCCCTGCTGAAGAAAAGCAGGCCCAAACCATGATGCTGCCAACACCATGTTTGACAGTGGGGATAGTGTGTTCAGCTGTGTTGCTTTTACGCCAAACATAACGTTTTGCATTGTTGCCAAAAAGTTCAATTTTGGTTTCATCTGACCAGAGCACCTTCTTCCACATGTTTGGTGTGTCTCCCAGGTGGCTTGTGGCAAACTTTAAACAACACTTTTTATGGATATCTTTAAGAAATGGCTTTCTTCTTGCCACTCTTCCATAAAGGCCAGATTTGTGCAATATACGACTGATTGTTGTCCTATGGACAGAATCTCCCACCTCAGCTGTAGATCTCTGCAGTTCATCCAGAGTGATCATGGGCCTCTTGGCTGCATCTCTGATCAGTCTTCTCCTTGTATGAGCTGAAAGTTTAGAGAGATGGCCAGGTCTTGGTAGATTTGCAGTGGTCTGATACTCCTTCCATTTCAATATTATCGCTTGCACAGTGCTCCTTTGGATGTTTAAAGCTTGGGAAGTCTTTTTGTACCCAAATCCTTCACAACAGTATCTCGGACCTGCCTGGTGTGTTCCTTGTTCTTCATGATGCTCTCTGCGCTTTTAACGGACCTCTGAGACTATCACAGTGCAGGTGCAGGTGCATTTATACGGAGACTTGATTACACACAGGTGGATTGTATTTATCATCATTAGTCATTTAGGTCAACATTAGATCATTCAGAGATCCTCACTGAACTTCTGGAGAGAGTTTGCTGCACTGAAAGTAAAGGGTCTGAATAATTTTGCACGCCCAATTTTTCAGTTTTTGATTTGTTAAAAAAGTTTGAAATATCCAATAAATGTTATTCCACTTCATGATTGTGTCCCACTTGTTGTTGATTCTTCACAAAAAAATACAGTTTTATATCTTTATGTTTGAAGCCTGAAATGTGGGAAAAGGTCGCAAAGTTCGAGGGGGCCGAATACTTTCGCAAGGCACTGTATGTACCTGTGTGTATATCAGTGAGTCAAGTAAACTACCTGGGTGGTCTGAGCAGACAGGCAGACTAGAGAGTATTGTCACACCCTGCTCTGTTTCACCTGCCTTTGTGATTGTCTCCACCCCCTCCAGGTGTCGCCCATCTTCCCCATTATCCCCTGTGTAGTTATACCTGGGTTCTCTGTTTGTCTGTTGCCAGTTTGTCTTGTTTGTCAGGTCAACCAGCGTTTTTGTGTCAGCTCCTGCTTTTCCCCAGTCTCTGTTTTCTCGTCCTCTTGGTTTTTGACCCTTGCCTGTCCTGACCCTGTACCCACCAGCCTGACCACTCTGCCTGCCCCTGATCCTGTACCCACCAGCCTGACCACTCTGCCTGCCCCTAACCCTGAGCCTGCCTGCCGTCCTGTACCTCTACCCCACCTCTGGATTGCCGACCTCTGCTTGACCAGACCCTGACCCTGAGCCTGCCTGCCGTCCTGTACCTTTACCCCACCTCTGGATTACCGACCTCTGCTTGACCAGACCCTGACCCTGAGCCTGCCTGCCGTTCTGTACCTTTACTCCACCTCTGGATTACCGACCTCTGCTTGACCAGACCCTGACCCTGAGCCTGCCTGCCGTTCTGTACCTTTGCCCCTGTTGCTGTAATAAACATTGTTACTTCGACACATTCTGTATCTGGGTCTTACCTTGATACCTGATAAGTATGGCTGGGAGGTAGGTAACAGGGGTCAGGGTTTACACGATATGGACACTCAAGTTATTTCAACACAGGGAAAGTGTGTCTCACCATGTGGGGCTCCTGTCCAGGCTGGCATGGAGGGCAGGGCCGGCAGCTACTGAAGGTCTGGTTGTAGAATTCAAACTCTCCACAACTACTGTACTCTGACCTGAGACAGGGAGGACAGGACACCTGAGATAGAGAGAGGGGGGAGAGTTCAAATATAAAAGCGTGCAAAGAGTCAAACTTAAATGTATTTTTTATTAATGTTGTTGGTTATACGGTAGTCCTTTCCACTCACAGCCCCTGTCATATGCAGTCATATGCAGGTTGAAAATGGAATATCTGTCATTGATAAATGCCTACATTGGAACGCATCTGCTGTACAGTAACATTTTATACATGACGTCAGAGCTCAGGGTTCTCCACTTCAAATCGAATCAAATCAAATCCAATTTTATTTGTCACATACACATGGTTAGCAGATGTTAATGCGAGTGTAGCGAAATGCTTGTGCTTCTAGTTCCGACAATGCAGTAATAACCAACAAGTAATCTAACTAACAATTCCAAAACTACTGTCTTGTACACAGTGTAAGGGGATAAAGAATATGTACATAAGGATATATGAATGAGTGATGGTACAGAGCAGCATAGGCAAGATACAGTAGATGGTATCGAGTACAGTATGTACAAATGAGATGAGTATGTAAACAAAGTGGCATAGTTTAAAGTGGCTAGTGATACATGTATTACATAAGGATACAGTCGATGATATAGAGTACAGTATATACGTATGCATATGAGATGAATAATGTAGGGTAAGTAACATTATATAAGGTAGCATTGTTTAAAGTGGCTAGTGATATATTTACATCATTTCCCATCAATTCCCATTATTAAAGTGGCTGGAGTTGAGTCAGTGTCAGTGTGTTGGCAGCAGCCACTCAATGTTAGTGGTGGCTGTTTAACAGTCTGATGGCCTTGAGATAGAAGCTGTTTTTCAGTCTCTCGGTCCCAGCTTTGATGCACCTGTACTGACCTCGCCTTCTGGATGATAGCGGGGTGAACAGGCAGTGGCTCGGGTGGTTGATGTCCTTGATGATCTTTATGGCCTTCCTGTGACATCGGGTGGTGTAGGTGTCCTGGAGGGCAGGTAGTTTGCCCCCGGTGATGCGTTGTGCAGACCTCACCACCCTCTGGAGAGCCTTACGGTTGAGGGCGGAGCAGTTGCCGTACCAGGCGGTGATACAGCCCGCCAGGATGCTCTCGATTGTGCATCTGTAGAAGTTTGTGAGTGCTTTTGGTGACAAGCCGAATTTCTTCAGCCTCCTGAGGTTGAAGAGGCGCTGCTGCGCCTTCTTCACAATGCTGTCTGTGTGAGTGGACCAATTCAGTTTGTCTGTGATGTGTATGCCGAGGAACTTAAAACTTGCTACCCTCTCCACTACTGTTCCATCGATGTGGATAGGGGGGTGTTCCCTCTGCTGTTTCCTGAAGTCCACAATCATCTCCTTAGTTTTGTTGACGTTGAGTGTGAGGTTATTTTCCTGACACCACACTCCGAGGGCCCTCACCTCCTCCCTGTAGGCCGTCTCGTCGTTGTTGGTAATCAAGCCTACCACTGTTGTGTCGTCCTCAAACTTGATGATTGAGTTGGAGGCG
The DNA here is from genome assembly GCF_013265735.2 of Oncorhynchus mykiss. Classification (NCBI taxonomy): domain Eukaryota; kingdom Metazoa; phylum Chordata; class Actinopteri; order Salmoniformes; family Salmonidae; genus Oncorhynchus; species Oncorhynchus mykiss. The sequence goes on along the minus strand of NC_048567.1, from coordinate 62,982,070 downwards.
TGCGTGGCCACGCAGTCGTGGGTGAACAGGGAGTACAGGAGAGGGCTCAGAACGCACCCTTGTGGGGCCCCAGTGTTGAGGATCAGCGGGGAGGAGATGTTGTTGCCTACCCTCACCACCTGGGGGCGGCCCGTCAGGAAGTCCAGTACCCAGTTGCACAGGGCGGGGTCGAGACCCAGGGTCTCGAGCTTGATGACGAGCTTGGAGGGTACTATGGTGTTGAATGCCGAGCTGTAGTCAATGAACAGCATTCTCACATAGGTATTCCTCTTGTCCAGATGGGTTAGGGCGGTGTGCAGTGTGGTTGAGATTGCATCGTCTGTGGACCTATTTGGGCGGTAAGCAAATTGGAGTGGGTCTAGGGTGTCAGGTAGGGTGGAGGTGATATGGTCCTTGACTAGTCTCTCAAAGCACTTCATGATGACGGAAGTGAGTGCTACGGGGCGGTAGTCGTTTAGCTCAGTTACCTTAGCTTTCTTGGGAACAGGAACAATGGTGGCCCTCTTGAAGCATGTGGGAACAGCAGACTGGTATAGGGATTGATTGAATATGTCCGTAAACACACCGGCCAGCTGGTCTGCGCATGCTCTGAGGGCGCGGCTGGGGATGCCGTCTGGGCCTGCAGCCTTGCGAGGGTTAACACGTTTAAATGTCTTACTCACCTCGGCTGCAGTGAAGGAGAGACCGCATGTTTTCGTTGCAGGCCGTGTCAGTGGCACTGTATTGTCCTCAAAGCGGGCAAAAAAGTTATTTAGTCTGCCTGGGAGCAGGACATCCTGGTCCGTGACTGGGCTGGATTTCTTCCTGTAGTCCGTGATTGACTGTAGACCCTGCCACATGCCTCTTGTGTCTGAGCCGTTGAATTGAGATTCTACTTTGTCTCTGTACTGACGCTTAGCTTGTTTGATAGCCTTGAGGAGGGAATAGCTGCACTGTTTGTATTCGGTCATGTTACCAGACACCTTGCCCTGATTAAAAGCAGTGGTTCGCGCTTTCAGTTTCACGCGAATGCTGCCATCAATCCACGGTTTCTGGTTAGGGAATGTTTTAATCGTTGCTATTCACAGCGCTGTAATGGGTTTTGACTGACAGCCGTTATAAACTTGAGCACCGTGCTCGACAAGAAGATGCACCCATCCCTCCCGCTAATTGGGCTGCTTTTGCACATGTCACGCCCTGACCTTAGAGAGCCTGTTTATTTCTCTATTTGGTGAGGTCAGGGTGTGATTTGGGTGGTCATTCTAGTTTTCTATTTCTTTGTTGGCCGGGTAGGGTTCCCAATCAGAGGCAGCTATCTATCGTTGTCTCTGATTGGGAATCATACTTAGGCAGTCTGTTTTCCACCTGAGTTTGTGGGATCTTGTTTTTGCACAGTAGCTGTCTAGCCCTGCAGAACGTTATGTTCGTTTATATGTTGTTGTTTCGTCTGTGTTTCATTATTAAATTATTATGAACACTTTCCCGCTGCGCTTTGGTCTCACTCTTTCAACCACGGACGGAACAGCACATTTATTGTCGTCTCAGTGAGGGAAATGCTGTCAATTGAGAGGAGTCACTGTCACTGTGAGATGTTGAGGATTATAATAAACACTGCATTGATGTCATACAAGCAAACCACAAACCCATGAGTCCAAACGTGCCCTTCATGTCAAAACTCATGTCATTTACAGTATCAATGTATAGGATTTCTATATGTGATCCACAGTTACAAGGATGACAGGTGTTATTCCCTGGGTTGTCCTGAACAGAATAAGGCTGTTTGTCATCTTGTGAAGACAACTAACCGCAGGACACACATCAGAATGCACTCATGACTCCATTCTATGGGCACCAAAATTACAATCTGTTTATCTGAAGTGCCTTTTGAAAGCCTAACACTGTAAGATCATATTTTGTGCTTGCTTCAGTTCCTCAACGGCACAGCTAGGAGAGCTCAAAAAAGCACCTTATAGTTGAAGGCTCTTTCCTTGAGTCATAAAAGTGTGTTGAAATGATTTAGGAACTGTGCAGTTTGGAGAGATGTATTGCCACTTGGAGACACCAGTTTGACCTCTCACTCAAACCCTTGTTTTTTTCTTATTTTGCACCAAATTTCAATGAGTATTTTCATGTTATTGAATTTATCCAAAGTGTTTTCAGATTTCGTTATTGACAAATGCTGTGAAAAACACAGTCAATGTAAAATGCACATAAAATCAACAGTGTAATGTTTGGATTCAGTCTTGTGTCAGGTGAACTGTTGTGTCCTCAATTTTGGTCTGATAATTTCCCCATAATCTCAAGTTTTGGTAACATGCATATATGCTTTTTATAGTTCAACATTTCAAATCGGCCGTATCCATATAGGCCCATTTCTACGAGTGTAAGGGGTTAGGATGAATCTTTTTGTTCTGCTTCAACTCACTACAGGATTCTTCAGTATATAGCCTTTAAGCTTGTAGACTTTAACTACAGCTTTCAATAACTCAAATGAAAATCATTGAGACTATATTAATCCCCTCGGGAACCTTTCAGAGACCAATCAAGCCGTTGTCATTAATGTAGCCCTAAATCTGTCAGCCAGTGAGAGAATGTTACATCACTATCTCTCCCACCATCCAACCCACACAATAACATACTAACCAAACCACAAACGCTGGGTGTCAGAGTGAATTTAGGGACTGACCATAGTTGTTTAAATGTGCATATAATCGAGTGGCTGAAGTGTGTGTGTTTGGTGGGCATTTGTTCGTGCACCGTAAAGGAAAACTGTAATTTATACGGTAATTGGGAGTATTATCAACAGTAAAATACTGTGAAACATTTTACTGCAGCATACATTCAATTATGGTGCATTTTGGGAAGATTTTGTGGGCAGGAGAATAATTGCTGTATTCCAAATGGTACTGTAATTCCATCCCACAGAATACAGTCCGTACCATCTTTTTGGAGCCAAAAACCTTTTGACCACTAGTGGGTGCTTGGTCTTGTTGTTTCTGGCTCATTAACATATCTTGAGGCATGCCTTGTAAAAGGCTATATTTGTTGCAGGTCAGCATTTTTCGTCATGAATATTGCTCTGGAGGCAGCTCTACAGAGTGGTCACTAGCTGGCATAGCCACAAAGTCTTAAAATCTGATTTTAAAACTAACCCTAACCTTAACCACACTGCTAACCCAAATGTCTAACCGTAACCTTAAATTAAGACCAAACAGCACATTTTTGCTTATATGAATTTTTACAATATAATGGTATATCGCTCCTAAAAGACTCATGACAATAAATGTCAACCTGCACCCGTTAGTGAGCATGCTGCACCGATTTAACTGGTATGTAGTAGTAGTGCCCCATCTATTTAAAATAGATAAGGGACAGATTGGAGCGGTAGCAAGTCTTAAACTGTTAATGGCTAAGTATTATGCCATGGCCTTTTGGTCTGTTTGCCCTGTGGTCCCTGCCACTTCGGATGCCGTTGTTAAGCCTCTAGAAATGGAAGTGATATAAAACACCACATCTGAATTGATATGCTGTGATGTGGAAACACATGACCTAGCAGCCAACCTGCTTGCACCAATCCCATGTAATTATAGTCAAATACAAACCCCAATCCCCTCAATCATGGCTGTGGGAAGATGTTTTGGGTTGGGGGGTGCTGTAGCATTTACGTTTTACAGTACAATAGAGTCAATTTTACGCTATTGTACCATGTGTCATTGCTTTGATACTGTATTTAAATTACAATAGGTGTACTGTAACATTATATACAGTAACTTACTTACCATTAGCTACCTGCCTGCCTGGCTCTTTGTGTGTGTGTGTGTGTGTGTGTGTGTGTGTGTGTGTGTGTGTGTGTGTGTGTGTGTGTGTGTGTGTGTGTGTGTGTGTGTGTGTGTGTGTGTGTGTGTGTGTGTGGCTGTTCTCCTCACAGATTTGCTGTCCAGATCCATCCATCAGAACCCACAAATAAAACAGCACACACTCAGCTCTCCCCAGCTCACGGTCAAGAATGTCATTTTCTAAACACAACAACAAGTTACACACTGCTGTTCAAACACACGGAGACTGAAATGAAACCAGTTACTGTTTGCAGTGGTGGAAAAAGTACCCAATTGTCATACTTGAGTAAAAGTAAAGATACCTTAATAGAAAATGACTCAAGTAGAAGTGAAAGTCACCCAGTAAAATACTACTTGAGTCTTAAAGTATTTGGTTTTAAATATAGAGTAAGTATAAAAAGTGAATGTAATTGCTAAAATATAGTTAAGAATCAAAAATAAAAGTATAAATCATTTAAAATTACTTATGTTAAGCAAACCAGACAGCACCATTTTCTTTATTAACAGATAGCCAGTGACACACTCCAAAATTCAAACATCATTTACAAACAAAGCATGAGTGTCTAATGAGTCCGCCAGATCAGAGGCAGTAGGGATGACCAGGGAAGTTCTCTTGATAAGTGTGTGAATTTGACCATTTTCCTGTCCTGCTAAGCATTCAAAATGTAACTAGCAGTTTTGGATGTCAGGGAAATGTGTGGAATAAAAAGTAATTATTTTATTTAGGATTGTAGTGAAGTAAAACTAGAAGTAAAAGGAATCTAGTGAAGTAAAAAATCTACATATTTTTACTCAAGTACTTTACACCACTGACAAACTCTATAACAACAAACACTGAGCAGCAGCTGGGGAGCTGGAGAGAACTGAGACATCTGACAGGAAGACATAGGTCTGAGGCTGTGTATGGAGGAGGGGGGAGGAGGAAGGAGGATGTGAGGAGATGGGAGTACTGTAGGCTGGATGAGGAAGAGGTTGAAGGAGGAAGAGGAGATGAGAGTAGTTGGGATGAGGAAGAGGTGAAAGGAGGAAGAGATGAGATGGGAGGATGAGGTGTGAGGAAGAGGTTGAAAGAAGAGAAGATAGGAGGATGAGGCAGAAGGAGGAAGAGATGAGATGGGATGAGGAAGAGGTCTCTCTCTCTCTCTCTCTCTAATCCAGCCCTCCAGGAGTGGCTTTAGTGGGGATCATTAAATGAGCTCTGAGGGAAGTTAAACTCCTGGGAATACAGCCAACACACACACACAGCCAACAGGTTTCAACATCAGAGGAAGAGAGGAGAGATTCAGGAGAGATTCAGGCCCAGATTAGAACTGCTCTCTTAGAGCTCCACGGAGGAACCTGTGATGTTTCACAACCTCTGGCAAAGACCTGCTAAAGTCTGGTAAAGTACCTCTGCCAGTGTTATGTCTGTAGGAGTATGTGTGTGTGTGTGTGTGTGTTCAGTGTGTGTGTGTTCACGCACGCGTCTGTGTATCTGTTACACTGTTTCATTGCTGAAGATGGGTGAGGATGAGAAGAGGAGGGAAAGGAGATGGAGGAGAGAAAGAGGAGTAATGTAATTTGAAAGATACTCACCAACAACAAACAGAGGAAGAGGGACTCTATGTGACTTCCTTTCTGAAACATCTTCTCACCTTCCCCTGAGAGAGAGAGAGAGAGAGAGAGAGAGAGAGAGAAAAGAGGGTCAGAAATACATACACTCATGACAGCAGTGTCACCTCTGCTGTTTTTGTGGTAAGTCTTCCACTGCTTAAGAAAGCCGTCACTCCTCATAAACATTTGATCCACACACACACACTATGCGTCATCATTTGCGTGGGTTATACTTGACAGAGTGTGTGTGTGTAGGTGATACTCTTCTCTACTGTAGGTTACTCCTCTGCCCTACTGATGTGATGAGATAATTAATGAACCCCCTATCAGAGCTGCCAGTCACTGAGGAGAGAGAGTGGGAGAGAGGGAGTATGTGAAAGGAGGAGAGCAGCCTGGTGGAAGAGGAGAGGATCAGCTCGTCACCTCTCTGACACAGATGGATTATGGGTAACCAGTCCAGGCCTGGGCAATTATTTTCCATGGAGGGCCACATTAGAATATATTTTTGCCATGGCGGGCCAGAATCATATTACAGGATTATACATGTGTATGACTGTGTTGACCTATCTACTGTAAATCACATCCAGATGCGCTACTCATTTTACTTTTTTAACATGCACAGAAATAAACCACATCCACATTCTCCTTTTGGTAGGTATTTTCATTATTAAACATGCAATGAACTACACGGAGGGAAAAGTACACTGTGCATTCAGCACCACGGACAGAACTCTTGTTAAGCGGTATGCACAAAAACAAGAGAGCGCTCAACATTACATTTAAACTACTCAATCAACTCTCTGATGGGCATTGACTAGAGCAGTGAAGTCAGGTACAGTTTCTGACGTCGCTATGTGCAGGATTGCTGAGAGGTGAGAGTCAGTAAGAGATGATCTGTGCCTTGACATGTTATATTCTGTTCACATACATAGGTTGACCCAAACAGTACAAACACCTTCTGAGCAGAACCCCTAATCTTTGGAAAGTTGTGTTCATCAAGAGATGCATAGTTCTCCAATCACTGCATCACTCTGAAGATCGATAAGCTCAAGTTGCAGGTCAGTAGAAGCATTATCCACATTGAAGGTGAAAGGAGAGGAAACCAACAGCATGTCATTTCCCAACACTTTGAAATCCTCAACATTCACTGTTCAAAGCACGCAGCAGCGATGTATACTTCTCCCGCTGGTCATCTGATAGGGAACAGACTAGTGGTGTCAGAAGGTGGGTGAGATTGTTCCCTATCAGATGACAACAATCTCACCCACCTTCTGACACCACTAGTCTGTTCCCTATCAGATGACAACAGACTAGTGGTGTCAGAAGGTGGGTGAGATTGTTGTCATCTGATAGGGAACAGACTAGTGGTGTCAGAAGGTGGGTGAGATTGTTGTCATCTGATAGGGAACAGACTAGTGGTGTCAGAAGGTGGGTGAGATTGTTGTCATCTGATAGGGAACAGACTAGTGGTGTCAGAAGGTGGGTGAGATTGTTGTCATCTGATAGGGAACAGACTAGTGGTGTCAGAAGGTGGGTGAGATTGTTCCCTATCAGATGACAACAATCTCACCCACCTTCTGACACCACTAGTCTGTTCCCTATCAAATGACAACAGACTAGTGGTGTCAGAAGGTGGGTGAGATTGTTGTCATCTGATAGGGAACAGACTAGCGGTGTCAGAAGGTGGGTGAGATTGATGTCATCTGATAGGGAACAGACTAGTGGTGTCAGAAGGTGGGTGAGATTGATGTCATCTGATAGGGAACAGACTAGTGGTGTCAGAAGGTGGGTGAGATTGATGTCATCTGATAGGGAACAGACTAGTGGTGTCAGAAGGTGGGTGAGATTGTTGTCATCTGATAGGGAACAGACTAGTGGTGTCAGAAGGTGGGTGAGATTGTTGTCATCTGATAGGAAACAGACTAGTGGTGTCAGAAGGTGGGTGAGATTGTTGTCATCTGATAGGGAACAGACTAGTGGTGTCAGAAGGTGGGTGAGATTGTTGGCTTCTACTTGGCAGGTCAGGATGAGTCATTTTCCCTTGAAGGCTGACAAGGCTGTACATCTGATGTGCAAAAAGGCCCTTCCCTTGTAGTTTGGAATTCAGTTCATTCATGAGGGCCATGATGTCCACAGTGAAGGAAAAATCAGCCAACCATTCTTTATCTTGCAGTTTATAGAATTCCACATATTTCCATTTGCAAAAACTCGGCAAACTCCGACTTCAGATCCCACACCCTTTTAAGCACCTTCCCCAAACTCAGCCATCTCACGTTTGTGTGGAAGGGGAGCTCTGCATGACGACTGTCTCTTCCAACAGTGAGACAAACTGGTTGTGGTTTAATGATTTTGCTCTTAAGAAGTTTACCACTTTAGTGACTGTATCCACAACATGAGAGTGTTCAGAGTGTTTTCTATCCAAATCTACTAATAATAGGCATATCTTCGATTCTGGTCTTGAGTAGCAGGCAGTTTACTCTGGGTATTATTCATCCAAGCTACTCAATACTGCCCCCCAGTCCCAAAGAGGTAATTAAACATGATTTAATTAATTCGCCCTCAGCAAATGGCTTGCTATGTTTAGCAATTGTGTAGGACAGTACATATTTAGCTCTCGCAATTCCGTCGTTTGCTGAATGCAGTTTTGTGAAAAGTCTTGCTGCTTCTGCAACTGAGAAAGCAACTCTTTCGATGCACTCAGAAGATATATTCCTATATTTCTCTGAATGTTTTGTCTGGAAGTGTCGGGACAAGTTGTAGTCTTTCAAGACAGCGAAGCTCTCTCTGCACACTAAGCATACAGCTTTCCTTGATATCTTAATGAAGAAATGTGTTGATGTCCAGTCTTGCTGGAACACCCGACATTCATTATCTACTTTCCTTTTCTTTGAAATCTTTGAAAAACTCATTTTTGCGCAATTTCTAGCCAGCTACTATTTGTAACAATGACGTGTGTCAGCCTGTCAGTCCCTGTCTGTCCTCGTTCAGTTGTTATTTATATGTGCCTTCAAAATAAATGCCCACAAGCGGCGAGTATTCATTGGGCTTTTAATTTGAATAACAAATATGTTTTTCAAAACTTTACTATCGCTAATTCTTTATGTGATCTGAACATGATTCTGCGGCCGTATTGAATAAGGTCGCGGGCTGGCCTTTGCCCAGGCCTGCATTAGAGGGACTGTACTTTGTTTGTTTCAGTTACAGTAGTACTGTCACAGATCTGGAAACCCTTCAAATACTCTGGCAGCACAAAGCTACTACACTTATATAGGCACTCAAAGGTATGTCACGGTCAAACACACACTGTCTCGCTCTTCTCTCTGATCTGTAGTTACTAAGGTATACAAGTACATTGAAGAACATATAAAGAACATATAAAACTAAAATTAGATCAAACTTCAAACATGATTTATCCTTTTTTATTCTTGTATTTTAGAGAAAAATATCAATGTAGAGGATTTAATTGATTTAATTATGTTTATAGCAAAGCTATAGACTGTGTGTGAGAGAGTTGCATGTGTGTGGAAGTATGCGTGCTTACGTATGTACATGTGTGTATGTGCGTGCTTATGTGTGTTTTGCATCCGTCTGTGTGTGTGTGTATTGCGTCCGTCTGTGTGTGTGTGTGTATTGCGTCCGTCTGTGTGTGTATTGCGTCCGTCTGTGTGTGTGTATTGCATATGTCTGTTTGTGTATTGCATATGTCTGTGTGTGTGTGTATTGCGTCCGTCTGTGTGTGTGTGTGTATTGCGTCCATCTGTGTGTGTGTGTATTGCATATGTCTGTGTGTGTGTGTATTGCGTCCGTCTGTGTGTGTGTATATTGCGTCCGTCTGTGGGTGTGTGTATTGTGTCTGTCTGTGTGTGTGTGTGTGTGTGTATTGCGTCCGTCTGTGTGTGTGTGTGTGTATTGCGTCTGTCTGTGTGTGTATTGCGTCCGTCTGTGTGTATGTTGCCAGGCCCTTACCTAGAGGAGACAGATTTTTATTGGCCCACTCCCAGCATTATAATAACAGTCTGCTCTTATTTCTCTCAATAAAGGATAAATGAGTGTGCACACGTGTGTCAGTAAAGTATAAGTAATGTGGTCAGTGTAATTGGAAGGTCTTGGCGAGAGAGTCTTTTCCTCCAGAAACACCAATTACCTAAACCTGTGTTAAACCGTTAAACAGAAACATCATTACCTAAAGCTGTGTTAAACCGTTAAACAGAAACATCATTACCTAAAGATGTGTTAAACCGTTAAACAGAAACATCATTACCTAAAGATGTGTTAAACCGTTAAACAGAAACATCATTACCTAAAGCTGTGTTAAACCGTTAAACAGAAACATCATTACCTAAAGCTGTGTTAAACCGTTAAACAGAAACATCATTACCTAAAGCTGTGTTAAACAGAAACATCATTACCTAAAGCTGTGTTAAACCGTTAAACAGAAACATCATTACCTAAAGCTGTGTTAAACAGAAACATCATTACCTAAAGCTGTGTTAAACCGTTAAACAGAAACATCATTACCTAAAGCTGTGTTAAACTGTTAAACAGAAACAAACAGGGTCTCAGATTAGTTTCAACACTGTCCAGGCTCAGGGGAAATTCTCGGTTATTACAAGCCTTGTTAGATACAGATGAATTATTTTCTCATTCTGTGAGGACACCGAGAGTAGGTTTTCTGACACACCACAGTAATGACCCGCTCCAGTCTTTAATGGGGTTGCATTATTAAACAAACACTGATTTTACTGGAGCCTAATGGCCCCCACCATGGCTAGTGTGCTCTCTCTCTTCTGCAGAGGGTGCGTGTGAGTGTGTGTGTGTGTGTGTGTGTGTGTGTGTGTGTGTGTGTGTGCAGTAAATCAAACAGGCAGTAAATACTGCAGCCCTGCAGTCAGGAGGAGGACAGAGCTGTTGCCTTGTTTGGTTGACTGTTTACCTGCCTGTTTATCTCCCTTTATAAACCACAGCATGCACATGAACATACACAGGAACAGAACAAACACTCTAATCTCTGGCTGAGCGTATTCACATTTACTATTGCACAGCAAACATAATATATCAGGCCTCATTGTGCCAGTGTGTACAGTACTGTATGGTGCACAATCATGACACATTACAGATGGATCCAGCAAGCAGCCAAGTCTTTAAAGGTGAATCTCAACACTCCACCACGCTGTCTCTTTAGTTTGTGGAAATACATTCCCTAAATAATAGAAACCTTTACACTACATGGAGACAATGCTGCTGATACTGCTCCTGTTTTACCTCCCAAATCTTGAACTAGTCCCATACTGTCTCTATACAGCCCCTACGCTATCTAGAACCTGAAAGGGTCTTCGGCTGTCCCCATAGGATAACCCTTTGAATAACCCTTTTTGGTTTCAGGTAGAACCCTTTTGGGTCCCATGTAGAACCCTTTTTACAGAGAGTTCTACCTGGAACTTAAAAGGGTTCTCCTATGGGGACAGCTGAAGAACGCTTTTGGATCCCTTTTTTCAAAGAGTGTAGTAACATACTAAGGAAGTGTAGCTCACTCTCACACAAACACACAGTACATAAAGTCATTTAGACAAACCCAGGATTGGACGGGGAAATTCACATGCAAGGCATTCTGACTCAGACCCACAGGATGGGCAACATCTAAGCCTGTCTGCCTGTCTTTAGGGGGAATTATATTCACTGCAAATATGTATTTGAATAGTAACTAAGACAAAAACAGTCTCTGAAGCGGAGAGGTTGTGTAAGACACACACACACACACACACTGTAATTATTGTTATCAAGTAAATTTCTCATGGAGTCTCTCTGACAGATAATTGCACCATATGCAAGAAACAACAGGTTGAGAGAGAGCGAGAGAAAGAGAGAGAGAGAAAGAGAGAGAATTAGCTGGATTTTACTGTGGTTTCAGATATTGAACAAAGCCTTTATCCAGACATTAAGAGGCTATAATGTTGGTGAACTACAGTGTTGGTGTGTACTGTAGTGTTGGTGAACTGTAGTGTTGGTGTGTACTGTAGTGTTGGTGAACTGTGGTGTTTGTGTACTGTAGTGTTGGTGAACTGTAGTGTTGGTGTACTGTGGTGTTGGTGTACTGTAGTGTTGTTGGTGTACTGTAGTGTTGTTGGTGTACTGTAGTGTTGGTGTGTACTGTAGTGTTGGTGTGTACTGTAGTGTTGTTGGTGTGTACTGTAGTGTTGGTGAACTGTAGTGTTGGTGTGTACGGTAGTGTTGGTGTACTGTAGTGTTGGTGTACTGTAGTGTTGGTGTACTGTAGTGTTGGTGTGTACTGTAGTGTTGGTGTGTACTGTAGTGTTGGTGAACTGTAGTGTTGGTGTACTGTAGTGTTGGTGAACTGTAGTGTTGGTGTGTACTGTAGTGTTGATGTGTACTGTAGTGTTGGTGTGTACTGTAGTGTTGGTGTGTACTGTAGTGTTGTTGGTGTGTACTGTAGTGTTGGTGAACTGTAGTGTTGGTGTGTACGGTAGTGTTGGTGTACTGTAGTGTTGGTGTGTACTGTAGTGTTGGTGTGTACTGTAGTGTTGGTGTACTGTAGTGTTGGTGTGTACTGTAGTGTTGGTGTGAACTGTAGTGTTGATGTGTACTGTAGTGTTGATGTGTACTGTAGTGTTGATGTGTACTGTAGTGTTGGTGTGTACTGTAGTGTTGGTGTGTACTGTAGTGTTGGTGTGTACTGTAGTGTTGGTGTGTACTGTAGTGTTGGTGAACTGTAGTGTTGGTGTGTGCTGTAGTGTTGGTGTGTACTGTAGTGTTGGTGTACTGTCGTGTTGGTGAACTGTAGTGTTGGTGTGTACTGTAGTGTTGGTGTGTACTGTAGTGTTGGTGTACTGTAGTGTTGGTGTGTACTGTAGTGTTGGTGTGTACTGTAGTGTTGGTGAACTGTAGTGTTGGTGTACTGTAGTGTTGGTGTGTACTGTAGTGTTGGTGTGTACTGTAGTGTTGGTGAACTGTAGTGTTGGTGTACTGTAGTGTTGGTGTGCACTGTAGTGTTGGTGTGTACTGTAGTGTTGGTGTACTGTAGTGTTGGTGTGTACTCTAGTGTTGGTGTGCTGTAGTGTTGGTGTGTACTGTAGTGTTGGTGAACTGTTGCGTTGGTGTGTACTGTAGTGTTGGTGAACTGTAGTGTTGGTGTGTACTGTAGTGTTGGTGAACTGTAGTGTTGGTGTACTGTAGCGTTGGTGTGTACTCTAGTGTTGGTGTGCTGTTGTGTTGGTGAACTGTAGTGTTGGTGTGGACTGTAGTGTTGGTGTGTACTGTAGTGTTGGTGTGCTGTAGTGTTGGTGAACAGTAGTGTTGGTGTGGACTATAGTGTTGGTGTGTACTGTAGTGTTGGTGTGTACTGTAGTGTTGGTGTACTGTAGTGTTGGTGTGTGCTGTAGTGTTGGTGTGTACTGTAGTGTTGGTGTACTGTCGTGTTGGTGTACTGTAGTGTTGGTGTGTACTGTAGTGTTGGTGTACTGTAGTGTTGGTGTACTGTAGTGTTGGTGTGTACTGTAGTGTTGGTGTGTACTGTAGTGTTGGTGAACTGTAGTGTTGGTGAACTTTAGTGTTGGTGTACTATAGTGTTGGTGTGTACTGTAGTGTTGGTGTGTACTGTAGTGTTGGTGTACTGTAGTGTTGGTGTGTACTGGAGTGTTGGTGTACTGTAGTGTTGGTGTACTGTAGTGTTGGTGTACTGTAGCGTTGGTGTGTACTCTAGTGTTGGTGTGCTGTAGTGTTGGTGTGTACTGTAGTGTTGGTGAACTGTTGTGTTGGTGTGTACTGTAGTGTTGGTGAACTGTAGTGTTGGTGAACTGTAGTGTTGGTGTACTGTAGTGTTGGTGTGTACTCTAGTGTTGGTGTGCTGTAGTGTTGGTGTGTACTGTAGTGTTGGTGTGTACTGTAGTGTTGGTGTACTGTAGTGTTGGTGTGTACTCTAGTGTTGGTGTGCTGTTGTGTTGGTGAACTGTAGTGTTGGTGTGGACTATAGTGTTGGTGTGTACTGTAGTGTTGGTGTGTACTGTAGTGTTGGTGTACTGTAGTGTTGGTGTGTGCTGTAGTGTTGGTGTGTACTGTAGTGTTGGTGTACTGTCGTGTTGGTGTACTGTAGTGTTGGTGTGTACTGTAGTGTTGGTGTACTGTAGTGTTGGTGTACTGTAGTGTTGGTGTGTACTGTAGTGTTGGTGTGTACTGTAGTGTTGGTGAACTGTAGTGTTGGTGAACTTTAGTGTTGGTGTACTATAGTGTTGGTGTGTACTGTAGTGTTGGTGTGTACTGTAGTGTTGGTGTACTGTAGTGTTGGTGTGTACTGGAGTGTTGGTGTACTGTAGTGTTGTTGTACTGTAGTGTTGGTGTACTGTAGCGTTGGTGTGTACTCTAGTGTTGGTGTGCTGTAGTGTTGGTGTGTACTGTAGTGTTGGTGAACTGTTGTGTTGGTGTGTACTGTAGTGTTGGTGAACTGTAGTGTTGGTGAACTGTAGTGTTGGTGTACTGTAGTGTTGGTGTGTACTCTAGTGTTGGTGTGCTGTAGTGTTGGTGTGTACTGTAGTGTTGGTGTGTACTGTAGTGTTGGTGTACTGTAGTGTTGGTGTGTACTGTAGTGTTGGTGAACTGTAGTGTTGGTGAACTGTAGTGTTGGTGTGTACTGTAGTGTTGGTGAACTGTAGTGTTGGTGAACTGTAGTGTTGGTGTACTGTAGTGTTGGTGAACTGTAGTGTTGGTGTGTACTGTAGTGTTGGTGTGTACTGTAGTGTTGGTGTACTGTAGTGTTGGTGTACTGTAGTGTTGGTGTACTGTAGCGTTGGTGTGAACTCTAGTGTTGGTGTACTGTAGTGTTGGTGTGTACTGTAGTGTTGGTGAACTGTTGTGTTGGTGTGTAATGTAGTGTTGGTGAACTGTAGTGTTGGTGTGTACTGTAGTGTTGGTGAACTGTAGTGTTGGTGTACTGTAGCGTTGGTGTGTACTCTAGTGTTGGTGTGCTGTAGTGTTGGTGTGTACTGTAGTGTTGGTGTGTACTGTAGTGTTGGTGTACTGTAGTGTTGGTGAACTGTAGTGTTGGTGTGTACTGTAGTGTTGGTGAACTGTAGTGTTGGTGAACTGTAGTGTTGGTGTGTACTGTAGTGTTGGTGTGTACTGTAGTGTTGGTGTACTGTCGTGTTGGTGAACTGTAGTGTTGGTGTGTACTGTAGTGTTGGTGTGTACTGTAGTGTTGGTGTACTGTAGTGTTGGTGTGTACTGTAGTGTTGGTGTGTACTGTAGTGTTGGTGAACTGTAGTGTTGGTGTACTGTAGTGTTGGTGTGTACTGTAGTGTTGGTGTGTACTGTAGTGTTGGTGAACTGTAGCGTTGGTGAACTGTAGTGTTGGTGTACTGTAGTGTATGTGTGCACTGTAGTGTTGGTGTGTACTGTAGTGTTGGTGTACTGTAGTGTTGGTGTGTACTCTAGTGTTGGTGTGCTGTAGTGTTGGTGTGTACTGTAGTGTTGGTGAACTGTTGCGTTGGTGTGTACTGTAGTGTTGGTGAACTGTAGTGTTGGTGTGTACTGTAGTGTTGGTGAACTGTAGTGTTGGTGTACTGTAGCGTTGGTGTGTACTCTAGTGTTGGTGTGCTGTTGTGTTGGTGAACTGTAGTGTTGGTGTGGACTGTAGTGTTGGTGTGTACTGTAGTGTTGGTGTGCTGTAGTGTTGGTGAACAGTAGTGTTGGTGTGGACTATAGTGTTGGTGTGTACTGTAGTGTTGGTGTGTACTGTAGTGTTGGTGTACTGTAGTGTTGGTGTGTGCTGTAGTGTTGGTGTGTACTGTAGTGTTGGTGTACTGTCGTGTTGGTGTACTGTAGTGTTGGTGTGTACTGTAGTGTTGGTGTACTGTAGTGTTGGTGTACTGTAGTGTTGGTGTGTACTGTAGTGTTGGTGTGTACTGTAGTGTTGGTGAACTGTAGTGTTGGTGAACTTTAGTGTTGGTGTACTATAGTGTTGGTGTGTACT